>NC_058132.1:378944599-379028126 GCF_016433145.1 Gracilinanus agilis | reverse complement strand
CCAACCCCGCCATAGCTGACATGTATTTCCACTGGTTTCTTCATGTGTCATTGATCAAGACCTATTTCCATATTATTGATAATTGTTCTAGGTTGGTCATTATGATTCTACATCCCAAATAGTGTCCACATCAACCCATGTGTTCAAGAAGTTGTTTTTCTTCTGTGTTTCCACTCCTGTAATTCTTCCTCTGAATGTGGGTAGTGTTCTTTTCCATAAATCCCTTAGAATTGTCTTGGGTCATTGCATTGCTGCTAGTACAGAAGTCCATTACATTCTATTTTACCACGGTGTATCGGTCTCTGGGTATAATATTCTCCTGGTTCTGCTCCTTTCACTCTGCATCAGTTCCTGGAGGTAATTCCAATTCACATTGAATTCCTCCAGTTTATTATTCCTTTGAGCACAATAGTATTCCATCACCAGTATATACCACGATTTGTTCAGCCATCCTCCAATAGATGGGCATACTCTTGTTTTCCAGTTTCTTGCCACCACAAAGAGCACAGCTATACATATTTTTGTACATGTCTTTTTCCACATGATCTCTTTGGGGGATAAATCCAGCAATGGGATTACTGTATCAAAGAGCAGCCAGTCTTTTAGCACTCTTTTGGGCTTTTTTATGCTTTCTGTGAGCAATATTTGATCTCAATAGACAGCTTCTCCTTTCCCTCAATATCAGGATAATTTCTGCTTGCTTCAATGAGACTGGTTCTTGGCAAAATTCTAGAACAGATAATTAGAGATGGTTGTTTGATATCCAGAAAGTAAAATAGTAATTATAAGAACAAGACATTTTGGATATACCTAATTTTCTTGAAAAAAATTTTAACAAGATTGCTAAACTGACAAATGACTATAGTTTACTTTGATTTTTATCAAAACTTTTCATAAAAAAAATCTGAAACTATCTCTTGTGGAAAAGATAAAATGAGATGGATGACAGTAGACAATAATGCAATTAAATGGATTCAGAACTGATTGGTTGGCCAGATTCAAAGAAACATTTCTAATGGTTCAATATTATTATGGCAAGAGATCTCTAGATGAGTACCCCAAGGATATCTATTTGGTACTTTTTTTACTTTTTTCTCCTTTAAACCCCTTACCTTCCATGTTAGAATCAATACTGTGTATTGGTTCCAAGGCAGAAGAGTGGTAAGGGCTAGGCAAATGGGGGTTAAGTGACTTGCCCAGGGTCACACAGCTGGGAAGTGTCTGAGGCTAGATTTGAACCTAAGACCTCCTGTTTCTAGGCCTGGCTCTCAATCCACTGAGCCACCCAGCTGCCCCCAATGACTTGAATAAAAACATTATTGTACTTCTTATCAAATTTCCAACTTATACCAAACAGCTAAAACTCTGAATGACAGTCAGGATCCTCAAATCTTGACTAGCTATGGGATTAGGCTTATTTAATTAATTGAGTTTATTATGATTATTTAATGAGGTGAAATTCAATTGGGACAAATATAAGGTCTTATACATAGGATCAAAAAAATCAATTTTATAAGTGCAAAATGGAAGATGCCTTGTTGGATTGCAGTTGTTTTTAAGCAAAAGCTGGATATTAGGGTATCACGAACCCAATGTGAGTTAGCAATGTCATATGGGTACAAAAACAGTTTATTATAATCTTGGGCTACATTAAGAGAGGAATAGCTTCCATAAATAAGGAAATAATACTATCATAATCTTTCTGTGTCAGAAGTTACCTGATATGCTCTGTTTAATGATGGGTGTCACCATTTGAAAAGGACATCGATAAATTGGAGGGTGTCCAGAGAAGTACCCTCAGTCTTTAATTTCTAAGTTTTGGTTGAAAGAAATAGGGAAACTTAGCATTAAATAGCTGTCATATGAGAGTGGTATTAGTTTTGTTTTCCTTGTCTCCAGAGGATATAATTAGTAGTAATAGTTGGACAATGTGAAAAAGAAGATTCATACTAATGTTAGGGAAAACCAAACCAAACAAACTTTCTAACAATTAGAACTGTCCAAAACTGGCAAGGGCTGCCAAAGTAGATTGAAGATTTCCTCTCCTTGGAATTCTCCAAACAGAAACTTGATAACCATTTGTCAGGGATTTTGAATATGAAATTTATTTTTAATTATAATTTGAATTAGATGGTTGCTGAGTTCCCTTCCAACTTTCAAATACTGCAATTCTGAGATGATAACATTGTGGTACATGGTATAAATCACTGGTCTAAAACTAATTTGTTAGACTTATCTAACTTTCCAGCAATTTGGAGAAATAAATATTTTTATCCTATTATTTGATATCCCTAAGTTTATTAAATACTATGTTTCTCTATAGCCATGTTGGTACACATACTCAGAGGGGGGTTCCCTTCCCCCTCTTCACCTGTGCTAAGGACATTTCTCACTTCACATGCCCTACTGCCCAGTAGTCCAATGGAAGTGCTTCCTCCCTCCCCTCTCTGGGATAAGCTGGGGGTCGGAGACTCACATGCAGTATAAGGGTTGC
Organism: Gracilinanus agilis; assembly: GCF_016433145.1. Lineage (NCBI taxonomy): Eukaryota > Metazoa > Chordata > Mammalia > Didelphimorphia > Didelphidae > Gracilinanus > Gracilinanus agilis. The sequence continues at coordinate 379,025,632 of NC_058132.1, read as the reverse complement.
AGTTTGGGCACTCAGTTTCTAATAGGTTAGTCATCATTGTTCTATAGGAATGCTTCTGGTTTATCTAATTTATTCCAGTATTAATTTTTTCTATTTAAAAAAGTACCAGATAGTTTTGGCAAGAGTTTCTTATCATACATTAGCACTGATGATGATGAAATGATAATGTCTTTTCCAAAAACAAGGATGTCCATTGCCACCACTCTTGTGTGATATGATTCTAGAAATGCTAGTAATTGAATTAAGAGAAAAAAAGGAAATTACAGAAATAAACATAGATCAGTGATTCCCAAAGTGGGCACCACCACTCCCTGGTGGGTGCTACGGTGATCCAGGAAGGCAGTGATGGCCACAGGTACATTTATATTTCCTATTAATTGCTATTAAAATTTAAAAATATATAATTTCCAGGGGGCTAAGTAATATTTCTGAATCTATTGAAAAAAATCATATAGTTTTTATTGTTTTTGTTATTAATGTGGATTCTGAAGTGAGTTTCTTTTCAGCCTGTTCAAAATTTTAAATGCCATTATCTATTCCCTTCTCCTCACTTTTCTGGATTTTTCTTTTCTCTTCTGTTTTCATCTCAAAGATTCTTTACAGTTCTGATCTTTTAATCTGTAAACTTCAAACTCCTTTTTTCCATTAAATCTACATTTTTAAAATACAGTAAGATTATACCTTTTGGAACATTGTCTTCCATAATTTTTTTCTCTTTTATTAAGGCATTTGCTTCATACTCCTTTTTGATTCTGATGATAACTCTGTGGTATTGAAAATCTTTCTGAGTATCATATTTTCTCTTTGAATTAGAAACTAAAAATTTTAACTGGGACACTCTTGGGTGTTTTCATTTGGGAAAGTGATTTTTTTAATTTCACTTTTAGGAAGTGATTGGCAATCTTTTTATTTTCAGTTTATTCTTTTGTTCCAGAGGATCTAAGAATTCTTTTATTGTATATCTATATCTATCTATATCTACATAGATTTATAGATTTTTTTATTCTTTTTTTTAAACCCTTGTACTTCGGTGTATTTTTCTTGCTTTTTTGGCAACAGAGCTAATATAGAAATACATTTTTTTTAAACCCTTGTACTTTTGGTGTATTGTCTCATAGGTGGAAGAGTGGTAAGGGTGGGCAATGGGGGTCAAGTGACTTGCCCAGGGTCACACAGCTGGAAGTGGCTGAGGCCGGGTTTGAACCTAGGACCTCCTGTCTCTAGGCCTGACTCTCACTCCACTGAGCTACCCAGCTGCCCCCAGATATATAGATTTTTAAAAATTTTGGTCATGATTTTGAGGAACTCTGTTCATTGCTTAAATTGTCTCTACTGAAACTATTTTCCAGATCATTTTTGATTGTAAATCCCTTACAACTTCTACTCTTTTAATCCTTTGACTTTGTTTTAACATGTCCTGTTATTTCATAGAATCCTCAAGTTCAGTTTGCTCCATTCTATTATTTTTAGCACATCTACAAGATGTATATCCAAGTATATTTGCCTTCCTTTTAAGCTATTTATTCTCTTTCATTTATTTTCTCAAGATCTTTGATTTTACTTGTAATTTTACTTTTTTTTTTGTTTGTTTACCAGAGATGGGACTAACTGATTGTTCTTTTAAGTTGTCTTACCTTTTGGGATAGCTGTAATAGAAGCACTATTTTATGCCTTTTATAGGATTCCCTGACACTGAGGCTACCTGGTCACTTTGCCGGCCATTTTCCTTGTTGTAGTTCTGGTATAGGTTACCTGGGCACTGGCCCTGATCCCCCGTTCTTTTATGGCTCCAGGGTGGCCTAAATAGCTGTCCTTGGCACTGCAGTATCTCTTTTTCCTATTGTTGCACTGCTATAAGTTGTTGGGAGTACCGGCTTCAGGCCCCTTCGAAAGCCCAAGTGAGTACATCCTGCCTTGTCCTAGCTCCCTTAGAAGGGAACTCTGAAGGCTATCTTTGTCCTTGTTTTTCCCCCCGAGAGTCTGGGACTGAGATCTTACAGGCTTAGGTCCTAGTTTGTTGCACTGACTTTCTCTTCTACACTGTCTATGTTCAGAATATATGTTTCCCAGAGTTTCTAGGAGTTTCCCAGAGTATTTTCATTTTGAATAATACAGAGTATTTTTATTTATCATATATTTTCTTTATTATTTTTCCTTCTGGAACATTTTTAGATCTTTGCTAGAGTATTTGTGGAAGAACTGGGCTCCCTTGATATTTCATATCATCATCTTAATTGGAAGTTAATACCCTCCCTTGATTTTTTGCTTAATCATTTTTATCTTGCTGTTATTAGATTTTAAAATTGTTACCTTCATCCAGAAAATTCAGGGATCAAGTATTGTCAAACAAAGGCTCATAATCATGAATCTATCTCTTGTTCAAGGGTTCCCAAATCTAAGATATTTAGGGCATAAGCACTTCAAGATTGGCTTGCTTATAAGAATCTATAATTCTACTTGAAAGTCTAATTTGGAAATTATAGTTATTTTTTTTAACTGTAGGAGTAATTAAAAGTGACTTTTAAACATTTGAGCTTTTCCTTTGCTCATTTGTCCCCACAATCCATATTCCACATTTTATTTCTCATTGTTTCTTCCTCCCTTATTAATTGACTACCAACATTAATAAATTCTTGAAAGAGATAGATTCATGGCTATGTTGGAGAGAAAAGAAGAGGAGAAGAGAGCAGAGATAAGGGAAGAGAAGAGATGAAGAGAAAGGATAAGGAGAAGATAGGAGGGGAAGGAGACAGGAAAGAGAAGAGAAAAAGGAAGAAAGAAAAATATGCATGTTTTAAGACTAGTACCAGATTGTGCTGGTAATAAAGAAGAGTTTCTGGGATGTGTTATGGAAATGAAAGTTCTATCTTTGCTATTTGTGCCATCTTTATAGAGCCTATTAATCTAGTCTTTCAATACCACCAGCTTTTTTGTAAACATAAAAAGCCCCACAAATTCAAAGCTCTGAGCCCTTAATTGCTATTGAAAGGAGTCACAGGGAAAACAAAAAGATACCTTATGTATAAAACATGCAAAATACATGCACTAACAGTTTTACAGTAGACTAGATAACTCAGTTAATATCAGTTCCTAACAGCTGTTTCCCTATGGGATGCTCTTAGGAGGAAAATCCTACAATTTTGTCCTGGATATGAGTTGAATTTCCCAAGTAGACTAATGAGCAGTTTGAAAATAACATTGCTCCAGAGAAAGACTTTCTCTATATCTGAGGAAACTTCAAAATTTGAGAGGAAGAGAAGGTTTTGAGCATCAAAGTAATGTGAAGCAACGGATAGATTATTGTATGCTTAAAGGCAGTGCATCAATGTGAATCATATATTGGCTTTGGCATCTTCATGACTAAGGTTCAAATCTATATTTTGATACTTACAAATTGTGTAGCCATGGGAAAAGCACTTACCTTCACTAAACCTCAATTTTCTCATCTGTAAAATGTATATGATTGCCATAGGAATGTAGGGTTACTGTGAGGCTTAAAGGAGAATTTTCAATGTAAAATGTTATTATTATCATACACTCCTTACTTTTCCACTTGGCCTTCATATGTCCTTGCCATGCCACCATTCAACCTCGGATTATTCCCACTTTCTATTTTTTCTTCTTGTTCACAGGTAATGCAAGAAGATGTAGAAATATGTTAGGATATCCCACTTATGCTTTATGCTTTAATGATTTGAAAATATAATGCATTCTTTCATTTTGGTTTTTTAAAAAAAAAGCCTTTGCAATTGAATAATAGTTACGTTCTATCTCAATTTGCATGCTGTTTGTCCTTCATTTGCCGAGGTCCAATGACATCATGGGGTGTTGTCTTGAATTGTACATGAATTGGATTTAAGTGATGCAGAGCTGCACAAAGTTGTCAGCCTCACTCTCTTCCAGAGTCATCAAAGTCCAGTGGCAAGACAAGTCAGGATGACTGGCTATGGCCCAGTATGCAGTGGATGACCTTGGTACCTTTGATATCTGAGCAAGCTCTAAGCATTCCACAGTGCTCATTTCAGCTGCCATCATGGCTATTGGAATAAATTGTTCTCATCCACTCCTTCCACTGGGGAAAATCTTCACATGCTTGGGATTAGTAAGGTATCTGTATTTACAGTGGTTTATTGGATCCCATAGCTTTTAATTTTCTTTCCCCTCCTTTAAAATTCCTATGTGATAAATCCCAAACTCCTTAATATGGCTTTGTAGTTTTATCCCTGCTCCCAGACTCCCAGTCAATTATATTCTTAGGTAAGAGTTATTCACTTCTAGATGCAGCATCTAGTTAGCCTTACTGTGGGGACTTCCTCTGACCTTTTAGTCCACTCCAAATAACTGGGTTCTTCCTTTTTATCTCATGACAAAGTTTCCAACTTATATTCCACTTAAAGTAATTTGGTCTCTGCTTTGGATTCTCAATGAGCACTCAGTTCTTCTGTAACTTGAGTCCCATTTTGTTTGTACTCATTTCTGGAGACTAGAATTCAGACTTTCAGTTTCCATTGCTAAATTTCCAAAACACTAGGATTATTACACTGGTTGTTCCTAATGCTAGCTACCTTCTTGTTATCTCTAAATTGCTATTGCTTTGCTCTCCAGTGATTTCCTGGCCTTTTCCTGTAGACCTATTTGATTTGTGACTCATTCAGTTAACAAATGAGCCATATTGTGAAGATTCTTCCAACTTCTACTTTCTATTCCCACTCATTCAGAAACAAATTTCCAACTATTTGCCTTCTCTCAGTTCTTCTAATCTGGGATGTTCCACCCTCTTTTCCCCTTTTGTCCAACTATTATGGATTTCAGAGAGCTCAATTCAAGTCCTATCTCCTTTAGTGATGATCTCTATGTGTATTATATTTCTTATGAATCTCAGCCAGTTGACTATTTTTTGTTCCTTAATTCTTTCCTCTATGTAAATTCCTCTTGGGAAGGAGACAAGGAACTTGTCTCTTACCTCTTTTAAAGCACAAAATTTAGTATAGCTAATCATTGAAGAGCATGATTTTTTAAAGATAGGTTTTTATTGATATCTTTTGTTTTAACATTGGCTAGATTTCCCCCTGTATTGCTTCTTATCTTCTATCTCAAAGAAATATCTTTCATGCAAATTATTTTTGAAAAAAAAAAGGAAGAAAAGAAAATAATAACAAAGGTGATCAATTCATTGACAAAAATGTTATTGTATGAAATGTTGTAAACCAGTAGATTTCAAACCTTTTCAAAGGAGTTAGAAGGAGGTGGGGAGGGGAGTCGTGTTCTTTTATCTCTTCTCTGGGTCCAAATTTATTCTTTATAATTTAGCACCATTTAATTTAAATAGCTTTTTAAAAGTAGCTTTTGTTTTACCATGTACATTGTTACAGTCATTATGTATGTTGTTTTCTTGGCTCTCTAGTTAACTTAGCATAAATTAATGTCAGTCTTCCATGCTTCTCTATATTCATTTGGTCCATTATTTCTTTTCTTTTTTCCCTTTTTCTTTGTTTGTTTCTTTTTTATCTTCCTGCCCTGCTCCCCTCCCTTCACTAGAAAAGGCATCACTTCACATATACAAATATATACATACATATATACACATTTACTGTGGGATCTGTATTTCTGAGAAGGGTTCAAGCTGCAGCACAGAATTCCATAGTGCTCCCCAGAACTCTAAGAGAGGGGGGAGTTAAAGGCAGTTGGAGTCCTGGTATAAAAAGGAAGGTCACCCTGCTTGCAGGGTCCTGGGTCCTGGGTCCTGATCCTGATCTGGGGGTGGTCTTTGCTCTTGGATGTGAGCAGAGGGGGCAATCTGTGTGGCTCTGAGCTGAGCCATTCAGTCACTGGCAGCCAAACCTGTTTTAGTCTTCTTAGACCTTCAAGCAATGCCACAGTTTATCTTAGTTTAGCTATCTAGGTTTAGAAAGTAGAAATATTTAGAGGCTTAGAGAGGAGATCAGCCATTCAAGACACATTTTCCCCTTTGGGGGCAGGGGCTGCTTATTTGACATTACTGTTTTAGGGAGCTTTTTCTTTACCTGTCAATCCTAAGCCATTTTCCCCCTTTCCATTTCCAGAAATCATTAAACCCTTATCAACTAGGAACAGTGTCTGGATACAGATATTTTGGGGATATACTCACAACTTCCATAAGCCAAGTTCCTCCTACTTGTGGCTCTGAAATTGATCCTAACCTCTGAGCTATGGAATTGCTTCTAAGACTTTAAGCTTCACCTATTCTATCCTGTGGGGAAATAATTCAGAGAAAGATATCATCATAAGGAGTTTAGCCTTTCCCCACTTACCATCTTGGCCCAAAAGTTATCAAGCCAGATTGTCCATCATTACCAAACTGTTAACTGACTTCCAACTGCTTAGTGGGAGGGGGGAGGTGAAGGAACACTTCTGCAAGCTCCACCCCTCCCACTTAAGTCAAGCCTGCCTGTGTATGTTGTGCTTCTCCAAAGATCTGGGTTTAGGGAGACTTCAGTATCACTGACCCCTGTCATCTTACAGTTTTCCTAATCCTACAATATCTGTATAAAACTATGTCATAAATGCTTCTATTTATCATTTCTTTCTCTGGACGTGTATATTTACAGTTACTCTTCAAACGATATTTCTATTGCTTTGTATAATGTTCTATATTATGTATTTGCCATGTCCATTATTTCCTCATCATTTCAATAAGATGTGAGCTACACATCAGAATGCGTGCTGCTTGAGGGCAGGGACTACATTTTTTGCCTTCTTTATATTCCCAGGGCTTAGAACAATCCCTGGCTCAGAGTATTTATTTAATAAAAGTTTCTTGTTTTTATAGTTGTCTCTTATGCTACAGTTGTGTTCTATTATATTCCTGTATGATGAGTATATTTATTACTTGTACCTCCAAAAGTGCTGTTGTAAATATGTTGGTATATTTTCTTTTTGTCCATAACATCCTTAGTGTATATTCTTAGCGGTCAAATCTTTGGGTAGTAAGGCTAAGTGGACATTTTAGGTGGTTTCCAGAATAGTTAGACCAATTTACAGTTTTACAAATATTGCAGTTTGTATACCCTCTCACATTATTTCCATTTGTTGTCATCTTTAGCAGTTTCTTGGATATGAGGTGAAACCTCAGAGATTTTTAGCTTTAATTTTTATTGTCAGTGCTTTGGAATACTTTTTTCATCTGGTTGTTAAAAGTTTGCAGTTCTTCTGAGAACTATTTACTCATTTGTTTTGATTTCTTATCTATTGGGAATTTTTGGTAGTTTTCAAGGAATATATATTAAGGATTTCTTATATGTGAATTGCTGAGACAATGCCTATCTTCAAGGAATTTCCATTATAATTGGGGAAGCTAGCACATAGATTTTGGAAGCTAAAAAGTGGGAGGGTGGCAAAATGGGGCTTGGATTCAATTGCCTCTTAAGATACTTTCAAGTTTTAAAATTATTATCCCATGATACTGAAGTATCCTAGGGAAAAATGAAAAACTATTAAATATCTGAAGATCAGAATAATATTATTTTAATTGATTCCATAGTATGGAATGTAGAATATTGTATACTAGACTTTCCATTTGCTATTATAAATATTAGGAACTTAATATCTACTAATTGTCCAATTTATAAATGTTGGTTTTTATCAGTTATTTTTTATTTTTTTTTATTTTTATTTTAAACCCTTAACTTCTGTGTTTTGACTTATGGGTGGAAGAGCGGTAAGGGTAGGCAATGGGGGTCAAGTGACTTGCCCAGGGTCACACAGCTGGGAAGTGTCTGAGGCCAGATTTGAACCTACGACCTCCCGTCTCTAGGCCTGGCTCTCAATCCACTGAGCTACCCAGCTGCCCCCCTTTATCAGTTATTTTTGCAACAATGTAGCATCCCTCATAGCAGTTGGTAGAGCTATATAATACCTCTCAACTACATGGCTGCAGGTACTACAATGCATGCATTCAAACAATTAGGACTCCTTTTAGTTCCCAAAGGACAAGACTCTTCTTTTTTTTTTTTAATTAAATGGCTCAATTACTTTAGAAAATAAAACTCAACCCACATCCTCTCTGACCAGGGAAAAGAAGATAACATCAGTGATATACACATCTTCGTGAAGGAAAAGGAAAAAATGATGAGATGGTTTATAAGTAGAATTAAACATAACAAACATCCAGGACCATCACATTTTAAAGCTCATATTCTTCTCTGCTTCTGCTGCTCTTTGTGGTTTCAACTCCATAGAACAAGGGGCACCTCTCACAATAAGCTCATCATCATGCTGCCAACTCAAGCCTTCTCCTTCATGCTCCTCTCATCTCTGACTGGAGGGCTGGAGGGTAAAGTACCAAACTTCTCCCCATGACTTACTTTATCAAGAAGAGAGACTGGACTTCTGGGATCATTGCACTCTGCATCTCCTTCTCTACTAGGTTTCACCTCCATGGAAATAAATATTAATGTGCCAGTTACTTCTTGGTGTTGGAGCCCCTCCACTTTCCTGGTTTATATTTGTCATTCATCTTTCATATATGAAGAGGACCAATGGCATCATGATGTTGGGGTCAGGGTACAGTATGCTTGACTGTGCCTGATTGGTTCATTTCAAGTTTGTAAGGCGATACCACAGGTTGGGCACAAGTAGGCTACTTGAAAATTTGGATTGAAGCTGTCTTTAAATGTATGTACCTCATATTTCCTTTGTGCTACTTTGATTCTTCTTTGCTCATGGAACTCAGTGATGTCTCTGATATGGGAGTGCCATGTTGGTCCATCCTGTGTCAGCATCTTCTGTGTCTCACATCTGATACCCATGTTCATCAGAGAGTGTTCTTGTACTGCTTCTTTTGATTTCTGCGTGATCACTTGCCTTATTCAAGTTCTCCTCAAATGGTCTGTTAACTAAAGGAGTATTTGGCATTAAGGCTTGCCTTTTATTTGTGCTAGTTTGGGCCTGATAAGCAACACCAAGAAAACAGAGATTCTCCACCAGCTAGCACCACACCATCCATACATGGTACCACTGGTTGCGGTATGTGGAGAAATTTTGAATTCTGTGGGTAAGTTCACTAACCTTGGCAGGATACTTTCCAGGGCCGTCCACATAGATGATGAGGCATGATACATTGCCACAGTTAGCCCTGTGTTTGGGAAGCTCTGAAAGAATGTGTGGGAAAGAATAGATATTAGGTTGCCCACCAAACTGAAGGTCTACAGAATTGTTTTTCTGATCTCATTGCTGTATGGGAAGGGTACATTGTCCAGTGGATAGAGAACCAGGGCTGGAGTGAGGAAGAATCATCTTCCTGAGTTCAAATCTGGCCTCAGACACTTACTAGCTGTATGAACCCTGGCAAGTCACAACCATGTTTGCCTCAGTTTTCTCTTCTGTAAAATGATGGAAAAAGGAAATAGCAAACCATTTTCTGCTATCCTTACCAAGAAGATCCCAAATAGAGTCATTAAGAGTCAGATACAATTGAGATGATGGAACAGCAACATTGTTGTATGCCTGTGAAAGTGGGACAACACAACAGCACCATCCCAAGAAATCAAACCACTTCCATTTGAATCATCTTAGGTAGATTCTGGAAATCACCTGGCAAGGTAAAGTGCTGGACACTGAGGTCCTCTTTTAAGCTTAATTGCCAAGCATGAGGACTCTGCTGGCATATAGTAGACACTTAGTGTTGAGTGGATTAGATTGAATCAATATACTTCCACTCTGGTACCCTATAGAAGTTTACATTTACTTAAATTTTACATTTTAGCTCATATCAAATAGCAATAATAACTACTATTTTTTGTACTAAAAGGTTGACAAAAAACATTGGAACATGAAGCAATTTGTGAGGGTACTCAATAAGAATTATAATATTTCATTTCAGTTGTGCATCGTTTCCCTCAGAGTTCTCTTCTGACTAGCCAGACCTAGGGTTGAGCTCCTTAATAATACTAATAATTCTAGCACTTTAATGTTAGCAAAGCACTTTGTAAAAATTAATTCATTTCATTCTCATAACAAGTATGTTATAAAGGTACAAATGAATTCAAATAGTTTGAAATACAGTTGTAAAATATTTATAAAAATATTTGAACCTTTGCTTGGTTCTTAACCAAGTTTACTTGAATAAGACTTAAGGCAATAGCATTACATTTGGGTTTGATCACCCAGGTTCAAATCCTTGTCCTGCTGTTTATTAATTGGATGACCTTGGGCAAGTTACATTTCCTTTCTGTTCCACAATTTTCCTCTTGTGTAAAAAGAGAGGATTGGACATGATGATCGAATCATGAATGATCCCATGTAGACCATTAACCTTTCTCTTTCCATTTTCCACAACTTGAAAAATCTCCACAAAGGAAAGGTCCAGCTTTTGATTAGTCCTCCATGGGAGCTATCATAAGTAAATTGTTAATTTACTCATGCCAATTCATAGTTCCTACCAGAGAAAATAATTTTAAATCTGTCATATTCTAAACCATAATAGTATAGGAGAATAGCCTGTAGAACTCCCAGAGGATCCTTACAAACTACAGTTTGAGAAACGAATGGAAATATTTCACTGCCTGGGGTCCACTAGTGGGCTTATTTTACAAAGTATCACTTGAATTATAGGATAGTTTGTGCAAAAGCTAATGATGTGAGCTGATTGACCATTAATATTATAGGTCACAGATCACAAAAGAGAAAGAAAAAATGGTAGGATGTGTATTATGTAAAATACTTTCTGATAAATGCATATGCTACTGCTATAGTTCTCATCTTGCTGTTTCTATCTCTCTTTTATTTTTAACCCTTACCTTCTCATCTTTGAAGTAATACTATATTTATTACAAGACAAAAGAGCAAGCGGTAAGGGCTGGGAAATGGGAGTTAAGTAACTTGCCCAGGATCACGGAGCTAGGAAATATCTAAGGCCAGATTTGAACCAAAGCCTGGCTCTTAAATGACTGAGCCACCTAGCTGCCCATCATCTTGGTGTTTTGAATAGAACCAATTGTTCTGGTTTGAGATCAGTTCCTCTCTGGGTTATTATTCATTGTTAAGTTTCATAACTAGAAATGTTTTTCTGAGTCACTGTAGATGCATACAGTTCTAGATTTCAAGGCTTGGTACTAGAATCTAAATCTAGACTGTTCACTGATAATATATGAACCTTTTATGGTACATATTAGAAAAGATGCAAGGAAAAATGTGCCACTTAACTCCATCAGCTGCCCAATTTTTCAGCATCTGTTCTGGTCTCAAAGAGGCAAAGGAGTACACATAATAGGAAATTCTAAGAAAACCACATTCTTGTCCAGAATTACAAGCTAAATAAGAGAGAGAAGCAGGTACCTAGAATAGTACTATTTTATACTGATAAGGTAAAGGGAGCTAGGCTGTTTCCTCCCCTTGAAAATGTTCCTCTAAACCTTGAGCACAATTTGAATTCATCAATAATGGTGAAGCTAGATACTGGTATTTTTCCTTTGCTGTATGTATAGAAGGGGCCTGCAGTCAAAGACTATTGTTTAGCAATTTTATTTTCTATTCTTTCCCAATTCCCCCAATGGAGAGGTGGGTTTGTATCACATCATATGTATGTCACACACATCTTTGGAAAGAAATGATTAGTTGGGGTTCTAAACTTATAGACTCTAAAAGGAGACAAATGTAATAACAATGAACTTTTATGTTCAAAGTCCCTTAGAAATAGTTTCTAGTTATATATACATAATAAAGTCAGGAATTTAGATCAGGAATGATGTCTCTACCTGTTGTTTTGTTTGCTTTGTTTTTTGTGAGTGTGAATGTGTTTGCTCCTACCATTCTTGTTCTTTTTTATTCACATAAGAGACCCCCAATTTCTTTTTGGTGGTTTTGAAAAATGGTGGGATCTTAGACCTGGAGACCTTTTTCTGGTTTGATAAAAGACATGCCTTGAAAATGACTTTGAAGGAGATCAGGTTAGTAAATCACAGAGTTATGAAAGTCAATGGATACATTTTAAAAATTAGATTTTCTTTTCTTTTCAGGAAGATCTATTGTCTCTCCTTCTTACCTCCCCCCCCCGAAACCTCCCCCCTGCACCCCCTAGCACTAAAAAAGAAGAAAAGCCAAACTCTCAATATAAATGTGTATAGTCAAGAAAAACATATTCTCACATTATCCATATCCAAAAATATATCTCAATCTGTACTCTGAAAAATGGGTTCTTTCTAACAGAGAAAGGCTTCTTTGGACAAAAATGTTGCTCCAGGTGAGAAGGAAGAAGGAGGTTTGAAGACAGATTAAATGCCTGCAGGTTTTATTTAGCTGACTGGCAGCTTTATGTTCCAAAAGTGTTTAGTCCCTGGAAGGGGGAGCTTCTCTTACTGGAGGAAAACGATGCACACCTTTAAGACTCTGGAGATGAACAGATTCTTCTTCTTATGTATAAAAGGCATCTGATGGTTTTTCACTTGCTAGTGGCTGGGTGTGGAAAGGATTCCTACCCTGATTAAGCTGTGGCTTAAGATTCTTACCTCCAAGGTAAAAAGAGAAGGTAGATCCAACTCCCTTTTTTTTTTCCATAGGGAAAGTGAATGCTTCTTTTTGTAAACTGAATCCTCAGTTGAGGATTCCAGACTAATCCATTAGTTGGAAGCAAATAATGTGTGTTTGTAATCCTAAGCATTTTATTTTATGCATTGAAGCATTATTATAAAGTGACTTGTAAAATTGTACAATTGGGAATATCATGAATAAATACATGCTGAAAATTTATGGAGTGAAGGCAGAGCCAAGAATCAGTGTAGGAAAGAAAAATGAGTACTGGCCATTGTCAAGTGTATTTATGTATCCATGTGTAAGAAAAAATGCAATTACTATGCTAATATAGTTTATATATATGTATATATATTTCATTTTGAAATAGGATTTCTCAGTTGATCCAGGGATAGGAGAAACATACTCTTTTTAAAATCTTTTCAGAAACTTGCCAACAAATTAACTATTTTTACATATTAGGAATGTTGAGAATTTGTAGTTTAGCATTAGACTTATTAGATAATTTGGCAAAAATTTTTCTAATTAATAAGTGGAGAGAAGCTCTGCGAAATAAAACCTAGCAGCAACCACAATACTAAGGGAGCTCCACAGAGCAGCAGATATCTTGGTATTAGCAAAACTGGGCTACAGTTAGATGGGAATTGTAGAAGACTGATATTCAAAGATAAGTGAATGGATTCATATCAGCTTAGATCAAGGTCTCTAGTGATTTGCCATGTGTCCTGACTTTTTGGAATTCAACACTATAAGCAGTATTTTGAATAAAAATTCATAAGACATTCCTTTTCAGATTCAGCTGGTAGTAGGACTCAATCAGGCTAAGGAGGCCCAGAGTAAGAAGGCTGGATTGAGAAAACTCAAAATTTACTCTAAGAGAAAATGCTGCTGTCAGGCAAGGAACAATTCGATCAAATTGTTAAACCTGGCAAATATGACTACTTGGAACTCTTCCTTGCTGTTCTCATCCCAATCTGGTTTGTTTCCTGAAACTTGATTTCTGCCTACATCTCCTGGAGACTTGATGTGTGTTTCCCTCTAGGGCAGGAAATTGCTTCTTTGGTTTCTTTCAGTACTTTCCTCCTATCTCCTTATCACCTACATTATCAATTTGCAATCTGGGCTTCCCCAGCCTTGCTCATCTGCCTGATTCTTTGCCCTTAACCTCTTCTGGTCTCTAGTAGAAAAAAAGTCTTCCCCATGGCTTGCCTATGCCTGGAACCAATGTTATAGAGATTCTGTCCAGACACCTGAATGATCATGATGTACAGCAAGGCACTAAAACTAATATATGGAATGGCAGCATTCATTTTCAAAGATCACAAACAGGCAATATGCAATTTAATGAACATAAATGTAAAGACTTACATTTAAGTTAAAAAAAAAATCCCAACATCACATGTCACTATCCGAACCCGGGTTTTTCTGACGTCAGAGCCAGCTTTATCCAGTATGCCAGGAATTTTTTTAATTAAAAATTTTTTACATATTGATAAAATTTTTAATTATCATTTTTGGACATTTTGCAATCCATGTTCTCTTTCCCTCTAGCCCCACTCCTCTCTCCAAGATGGTAGGTGATATGATGTAGGTTGTACATGTGCTCTCATATGATATCTATTTCCACATTCATATTGTGAAAGAAGACATATATTGTTTACAAAGGAGAAAAATTCGTGGAGGAAATAAAATGAAGAATGCTATACTCTGCTTCATCTACATTCAGACTCCGTCAATTTCTTCTATGGTGGTATATAGCCTTTTTTGTCATGGGTCCCTTGAACTTGTCCTGGATCCTAGAATTTCTGATAATAGTTAAATTATTCAGAGTTGATCATGGTATACTACTGTTGTTACTATGTAAAAAGTTCTCATGGTTCTGCTCACTTCACTTTATATCACTTCATATAAGTCTTTCCAGGTGTGTGTGTGTGTGTGTGTGTGTGTGTGTGATCATCTTATTCATCATTTCTTATGGTGCAATAGTATTCCATTATAATCCTATACCACAACTTGTTCAGGCATTCCCCAGTTGATGAACATCTCTTCAGTTTTCAGTTTTTTTGCCACCATATACCAGTGGTTATTGATAAAGTCTTTGTCTATCTAAAAAGAAAAAGTATGTTCAGAAAAAAAGGAAGTCTATATGTTGTGATGGTCAGACTGCATTGGGAGTATCCTATTTAGAAGCATTGACACAGTGTGGGGTGCCCAGGGAAAGGGGATTAGAAGGGTAGAAGATATGAAAGCTATATTATAAGGAATGTTTAAAGAAGCTGGTGAAATTTTGCCTAAAGAATAAGAAGTTTTGGAAAAACAGGAATGAGGATGAGGGTTGTATGCCTATGCTGGTCTTCAAGTGTTTAAATATTTGGAGAACTATAATGGGAAGGGGAATTAGACATTTTATTAAGTTTAAGGGAGCTAAACAAGTAGAAGAACTGAATTTACTGGTAGCACAAGATTAATACAATAAAAGGAAGAAATTTCTGCTTAGAAGAACTGATCGCAAATGTAAATGAATTTCTTTACCCTTCCTGAAGAGGCAAATGACCATTCACTGGTCTAGTTTAGAAGAAATTATTGCACGTGATATCAAATTGGTCCATTAAACCCATCAGGTCTCATATCTTAAATGTTTTAGAATTTTGAAATTAAAAGATGAATGTCTATTGTGGCCCAATTTTATTCGCCAGTATTTGAGAAATATCTTCATGGTTTTTTACCTTCTAGAAAAAAATAAGGACTTTAAAAATGTCAAAAATTAAATATTGCTTTCTGACTTCTTTCTCTCTATCTCATTCCTGTTCTCACTCTCAGTGGGTACTTTATAATTGCATACATAAATCTCTGGGGGAATGTAGATATTTTTAGAACAGGAGGTTGAGTTTAATTACAAAGTAAATAGCCATTCCACAATTATCTCACAGTTGAGAATATATGATGATTGGTACACTATGTTATTCTTCCCCCTGATGCTTTCCATTACAGTGGCAGACCAAGTTGGTAACTGATTAGTAACCATGGTTTCAATGGAGGTAATGTAGCCTGTAATTACTACATATAGCCATCATTACTACATTCTGAATGGTATTTTGAGGTAATTCAATAAATAGTATGGGTTATCTTTGTAAAGTACTTAGCAGATACAAGTTTAAAGGTTATAACTTTATGTTTTTAACTGTAATAACTGATGGTAGTCCCAAGTGTGCCTAAGGTATGTGGAACCACATATGTAGTCTGAATGGATTGAGTGCTAGCAGAAGCTTATCTATAATTACATAGGCTAGGCTCTTTTTTTTTTTTTTTCTCAGACTTTTTAGTTAATTAAATGGTAACTCTCATACCCTGGGAGAAAATTCACTCAGCTTAAATTTTTACTCTTGTCTCTATCTCTCCAAAGGGGCAATAAAAAATCATTTGATGTACAATATGTATCAGAAGTAGAACCAGCATTTACTATACACAAAAACAATACTAAAATAGGCAAAATACTCAAGGAGTGCATTGAAAGAAAGACGTAAAACAGGATTCAGAAATTTAACTTATAACTGCTATAATGCTCTTTCAAGAGGCTGATACTTAAACTTCAATCAGAGGATCTCTGAATAAGTAACATTGCATTTCACCTTGATGCTCCATTGTCCAAACATTGTCCATTGTTCATAATAGCTATGTCTTTTGGCAAAATGAGTCATGTTGGGGGCCTATCTTCTTGTTTGTGGTCATTTTCTCCAGGGTCATGAGAAAAGTTGCTAGGAATTCTTTCTTAGGCCACCAGTTGGTCAGCTCCAATAAAAAGAATCCAAGACTTCTGTGCTTAGACTTATAAACTTGCCTTCTAAACTCTCTTGCTCTGGAGAGATATGTATTCACCTAATGTTAGGAAAGAACAAATAGAAAAAAGACAAGATAAAATCCAGGTTGTGGCTTACCTCTACAGCAAGAGACAATGTGGTAGAGTGAAAATAATGCTGAGTTTAAAGTTGGACTGCTTGGGTTTCAGACTCAGCTTTTTGATTTAGTATTTTTATGACTTTGGGCAATTTGCTTATTCTCTATAGACCCCATTTTCTTCATCAGGAATATGAGGGGTTTAGACTAGATGGTCCATCTCCAAAATCCCTTTCAGTTCTAGATATCCTCCTCAGGTTAATTGTTACATGGTGGCCAGATTAGAGGATTGGGAAAGCTTCCAGTTTCTTCACCCTTCATAAAAAGCCGCTGGATATAGTGTTGATATGTTTCACATACAGAAGAAAAGAGAACACTGAGGATGGGGGAAGTAGGAGTGCTTCCAGGAATGTGCTGGTAAGTAGTTAACACATTTCTCTACAAAAAAAAGTATCTGTGCTAAATTCAAGTTTAATCTGCATTATTAACATTTTCCTATCATTTTCCTAAGCCTAGACAAAATCAAAACAATAAACCCATCCATGAATTCTAGTATTCATTAATTTCTAATGTTTAAATGCTTACATTGAAATTTTAACTAGTTCAAGCTGGTTCTAGCAATTTTCTTTTGAATATCCACTGAGTCATTAGCTCTTCCTGTTCAGTAGCTAATAAGAGAACTTCCTTGACTTCCAAAGCCCTTCAGTGCTAAGTCAGAACAAGTGGTCAGCTGAAAACAGAAAGGTCTGTTTTTCACATCCATTTTTTTAAATCCATTACACTTTATTTTAAATACTCTATTGGGTTATGTTAAGTAGGTATTTAATAACATATTAAGTAGATACATAAATGAATGAAATCTAATGATACATTAATAAATTAAATCTAGTCCTCTGTTCTAATTTCCACTTTCATATTATAAAAGGACTAGAGGAATTAGCTCTGGCTGGATACATGAAGTGGTCAGCTCAGAAATTACATCTACTTTTCAGCATAGTCTTTGGGGAATCTTATCTCTCTGCATTTTCATATCTTATACTTTGTGCTGTATATAATATGGAAAGAAAACTGATTTTTTGGGGGGGGTTCAATGCTACTGTGTCTTTCCTCACTACATATTTCACAGCAAGTTTTCTCAATTTGTCACTTACAGTTAACTAATTAAGGAGTTGTCACTTTTTTGGCCTTCCATCGGTATAGCACATTACAGTAAATAAATGTGGGTGGAAGTGTAATCCTTCATTATACATTCGGAGAAACTGCCAAATTTTTCTAGTGTTATTGTTCTTATCATTTGGAGAGAAATCATTCCAATTTATTTTAATCAAAAGCAACCAACCATGTATCCATGCTAATCTTTTTCATGCTATTGGTAACCTATGCTGTTAATCCATTCCTCACAATCCCTTGCTTCCACAGCACTCAGTGAGTCAGCAAAGGGTTTATGGAAAGTTGAGGATTGACATCAGGATGCTAAAAGGGTGGATTAACAATACAGAACTATTCTTAACCTTTCTTCATGTCACGTGATTTTCAAATGTTACTTTTCTTTTGGCCACATACATCAGCAATGATGAATTTTATGCTCTCCATTATATAAAATGAATCAACTAACTTGAAAAAATGTTCACTTTGGCTCAATGGATAGAGCACAGAAGAGAGGAGAGCTGGAAGGATGGGGAAAGGGGTGGATCACTCTGGTAATGTGCTGGTAAATGGTGAAAAACTCTCTTCCTATAAGGTTCAAATATTGCCCCAAAAATGTACTTACATTGTAACCTGAGGTGAGCTACTTAGCCTATCTATCTCAGCTTCAGTTTCCTTGTCTTCTAACTGAATCTTTGGAGTCCATGTTTGTAAAGTCTCTTTCAGATCTAAATATGTGATCCTATGATTCTAAGATACTACTTAGGGCCCCTCTACATAATGCTGGCTGCTGTATGGTATAACAAAAGGGTGAACCATGATCCTTGCCCTATAGTAACTTGTAATCTAGCCCAGGAGACAGGAACATCAAACATAAAAAAAAACTCAAAACACACAGCAGTAAAGAATAAGCCCCAACAATAATTTGATGAATAGCTGAGAGGATAACAAGTTCACTCCACACTAACCTGTTCAAGGAAAGTTCATTGGAGGAGATGAGATTTAAACTGTACCTTGAAGATTAAGCTCAGAGTTCATATTGAGGGAGAGGAAGTGGTCAATAATCAAAAGGGCCATTATTTGAGGAGTATTTTTTTTTCTTTCCCTTCTACCAACTTGTTCTTTTGGGAATCTATTTTCTTAGTGTATGAATACTATGTTGCTTAGATGGCATTGTTTGGTCTTTTCTCAACCACATCTGACTCTTCATGACTCTGTATGGAATTTTCTTGGCAATGATACTGGAATTGCTTGCCACTTCCTTTCCCAGTTCATTTTACCCTAGAAGAAACTGAGTTCAATAGGGTTAAGTGACTTGTCCAGGGTCACATAGCTAGTAAAGTGTCTAAGGCTGGATTTGAACTCAGGAAGAGGAGTCATCTAGACTGTGATATACTGGTGGAAGATCTGAAAAATGACAACCCGAAGCCTGGAGTTCTATCCATCATACCCATTAGTTTCCCTAAGGCAATTTGGAATTCTGGTCTTAGATCCCTAGTCCATGTCTTTCTCACTTCCTTATAGGTCAAGCAAACTACAGCCTGTGGGCCAGATGCAGCCCCCTGAAATGTTCTATCCAGCCATGCAACATTATTCCTAATCTGACAAATACAAAGAGTAGGATACAATACAATGAAACTTTGAAAGAGTTGCCTTAGAAACAGACTTACAGATGAGCATTTCCTTTCCTTTGGCCCCCTCTTTAAAAAGTTTGCCCATCACTGTTATAGGTATATTGCAAATGGATACCCAGGGAATTATCATGCAATACTATTGAGTTTTAATTTCTTCTTTGATCTTATTAGTGTTTCATAACTTTTGATTTCCTGTAATTGAATACCGTCATGAATTTTTTTAATGAAGACTTAACCAATATAGTTTTGCTATAATGAGCACTTTGTCAAGGCCTACTTTAAGACTCTTTCCCATATATCAATGTCACACACAACAATGGTTGTAAAAATACCTAGAAAACTTTAAGTTTTTGGCCATCCTGGAACAAGGTATCCAATGATATTATCCCAGAATTTAATTATATGGCATGTGTTATGCTCCCAAAGATGGACATGTAGGACTGCAGCAAAATTGAGAAAGAGAAGTTTATTTTCAGTACCCATGAACCTTCTTTGCCTGACATTCAAGGTCCTTGAAAATCTAGGTTCCTATCAAAATAAATATGTATTAAGTGAAAATTGTGTTTAATACATTATCTTTGGAATAAGGATGAGGTCAATAAAAGGCAAAAATGCAGGAAAACTGTAGGTACATGCAGGGAGTAGCAGGCAATCTAACTTATGGGAACATAATGTGGGGAATTGAAAAACAAGAGAGAGTATTGAAAAGTGTATCTTTTGTTCTTTATCTCCATATTTTCAAGTATCTCTATATCTTCCTTCATCCTATCATTTTTTCTACATTTTTAGATTATTATTTTTTCTTGCCAAGGTTAAACTACTTCATATATCTCTTTCTGATCTTTTCTTTCCCTCATCTCCTACTTATTCTGGCTTCCACATAGTGATTGTATTTCTGCATATTTTTTCTTGTTTGGTGGAGGGAGAAGGAAAGAGCTGCCATAGTACAATCTGATAAATTAATTCAGACAATAGTGTTTATGTCTGATGGCAATATGATGTGTGGTAACTTCTCATGGCAATTTGCACTTTCAAAGAACCAACAAATAAACAAATTAATGTTTGGCAGGCAGGTTTGAGTGATGTCTCTATAGAATTTCTTCAATCACACCTTCAGGGGAATGGTAACTTATTTTGCCTGTGAATAGAGTAGATTCTGAAGAATATACTAGGATGTAGAAGCAAGGGAGTATATTTAGCACACTCTACTTCTCAAAAAGTGGGTCATACTATAACAGTTCTTTTGTGATGGCAAAGAATTGGAAATTGAGGGGATATCCATCAATTGGTTAATGGCTGAATACATTGGGCATATATTGCTGATGGAATATTATTGTATTATAAGAAATGGTAAGCAGGATAATTTCAGAAAAAAAAACTGGAAAGATCTACATGAACTGATACAGAGTGAAATAAGCAGAACCAGAAGAATTATACACAGTAAGAGCAATATAATACAATGATCAACTGTGAAAGCAATACAATTATCTGGAATAATACTGAAGGACTTTTGACAGGGAATGCTATCTACCTTCAGAGAAAATACTTTTGGAGTTGGATGGATGTGGATCAAAGCATACTATTGTCTTCATCAATGTATTTATGGATATTTGGGGGGTTGGTTTTATATGAGGGTGCTCTTCCAAGGATGACCAATATGTACTGTGTTTTACATTATAATACTTTTTGACCCAGAGCAAATTATTAGTCATCTTTGAGTGGAAGGGAAGAAAATGGTTTGAATCTTACAATTTTGGAAAAAGTATGTGGAAAATTATTATTACATGTAATTGTAATTATTTCTATAGCCATTATTTCTAGTATGATATTGAGCAATAGTAATGATAATAGATATCTTTCTTTCATTCCTGTACTTACTGGGAAGGCTTCTAGCTTATCCACATTACACATAATGTTTGCTGATGGTTTTAGATAGGTACTAATCATTTTTAGAGGGCACCTAGATAGTGTATTGGATAGAGTGCTGGGCCCAAAGTCGGGAAGACTCACCTGGGATCAAATCTAGACTCAGACATTTACTTGTTATGTGACCCTGGGCAAGTCACTTAACTTTGTTTGTCTCAGTTTCCTTATCTCTAACATCAGCTGGAGAAGGAATTGGCAAAATATTTTCAGCATATTTGCCAACGAAGTCCCAAATGGATTCAAAAAGATTTGAAAACAACTGAACAATCACAAATAATTTTCAGGAAATCTCCATTTATTCTTATGCTTTCTAAAGTTTTAAATTAGGAATGAGTATTGTATTTCATCTGTTGAGATAATCACATGATATTTGCTGTTTTTATTGATATGACTAATTATATTGATAGTTTTCCTAATATTGAACCAGCCCTGAATTACTGATACAAATCTCACCTGATCATAATACCTGATCTTCTTGATATATTATTGAATTTTTCTTTCTAGTATTTTATTAAACATTTTTTGCATCAATATTAAGGAAATTGGTCTGTTTTTGTTCTTCCTGCTTTTGTTATCAGCATCATATTTGTGTCTTAAAAGGAATTTGGTAAGAATTTTTTGTATTGGAATTAATTGTTCTTTAAATGTTTGGTAGAATTCATTTGTGAATTCATTTGGTTCTGGGGATTCTTTTCTTAAGGAGCTTATTTATGGCTTGTTTAATTTCTTTTCCTAAGATAGTATCATTTTAACATTCTCTTCTATTAATCTGGGCAATTTATATTTTTGTCAGATTCATTCATTTCGCTTATATTTTCAGATTTATTGGTATATAATTTGGGTAAAATAACTTCTAATAATTAATTTCATTTCTTTGGTGATGCATTCTATAAGAATAATGAGAGCCTGTCAATGAATGTTATGATAGAGGGGGAGAGAGTCTAAGTCTATGAGGTGGTGACTATCTCCTCCAGGGCCAAATATGCACTGCAGGAGATTTTGAGTGGGTATCACCCTGAAACCGGTCACCTGGATGGTCGTGCCACCCCACAGGATTTGGGAACAAGGCTTCTCTATAAGATGAAGTATGGGGGACCCCAATATGATTCTGAATGAGGGTGGGGTTTATGCAAGCCTCCCGCGAGGTCACTCAACTTCACAGGAGGTGGTATGGCTTCAAGATGGAGCCAACCAGACCACGTTGTGGTTCCCCTCCCCCTCATTGTCACTCAGGCTCTCTGGAACACTCTCTGACTAAAGAATGGCTTTTATTGACATCAGTATAGGGATTGGGGAAAGGGACAAGGGGCAGAGAGATTTGGGGGTGCCCTCTTCTCTATTTCTATGGGGTCTGTCACTCGGTTGGGAACCTTTGGGGTTCTCGCTCCTAAGTGTCTCCCCTTGCCACGTCTCCTTCAGTTTCTATTTCCATTTCTTATTTCTATCCTTTTCTATAATTGCAAAGTCAAACCGGGAAGTGTCTGTCAGCAAAGTTGGGAAATGGGAGAAGGAGACTGAGAGATCGCTTCCAAAATGGAGTCCCCAAAACTTAGCTAATTCTATGGTTGAAGTCTTGACATGTGAGAAGCAACAGAATGCCTTTGACCAGGGAATCGGGGTATCAATGTCCAAAGAAAGATCCTCAGGAAGCCCTCAGGTCTGGGTCCAAGTGGAGATGTTCTCCTCCTCCCTCTCTCAGTCCTCCGCAGAAAGTCCCTCCTCTCCTCTTTCCCCCTCCAGAGCCTCCTAGAATCCTCTCTGGTCCCAACTATCAGTAACTCTCACCAATAGCCTTCTTCTGGCTCTTTTTGTCCCATCCCCCATCCTTATAATTCACTCTTTTCATTTTTGATACCATTAATTTGGTTTTCATCTTTCATTAAAAAAATCAAATTAACCAAAGAATTATCTAAATTTTTTGCCCCCCTCTGAAACCACCCCCCCCAAACTTTTATTCACTAGTTCAATGGGTTTTTCACTTTCATTTTTATCTTTCCTTATTTTCAGGATTTCCAATTGGTGTTTAATTGAGGATTTTCGATAACTTTATTCTATTTAAAAATTTTTATGCCCAATTTATTGATTTATTTTTCTCTTTTATTGATATTGCCATTCTCTGATGAAATTCTTAATTATTTCAAAGACTTGTTTTTTAACTCACTGATTAATTAGGGTTATTTTGTTTCCAATAAAATTTTAATCTATGTTTTCATGGTATCTTATTGAATATAATTTTTATTGCATTATGGCCTGAAAAGGATGCACTTAATATTTCTGGTTTCCTGAATTCTATCAGATTTTTAATGCCTCAATGCACAATTTTTCACAGGTATGTACAGCTGAGAAAAATATATTTCTTTCTTTTCCCATTCAATTTTCTCCATAGATCCATTATAACAAGCTTTTCTAACATTCTGTTGATCTCCTTAACTTTTTTTTACCTTATACTTAGATTAATCAAGTTCTTTGAGGGGAAAGTTGAGGGACCACCCTAGAATAGTTTTAATGTTTCCTTCTTTAATTTTTAAAATTTTAATTATTGCTTTAACATGTCAATAACTTTTTTCATAACCGTTTTCTGACATTTTGCAGTCTGTTCTTTTCCTACCTCTCACAACTCTCTCTCCCCAAGATAACAGATAATTAGATATAGTTTGTACATGTGTCAGTGTAATATGGAAAATGTCAGGGTGGAATTCCTACAGGATATAGGATCAAGCTTCACCCAGAATTCCAGGGGACCCCCCTGGAGAACTCTGGGTGAGGGGACGGTTATAAAGGAGTTAAACTGTTGATTCCTGGTGGTCGAGGTGATCAGGTGTCTCTGCTCACTGTTCCTGGTTTGGGGTTTACCTGGGAGGCCATAGTGGCAAAAGCCATTGTGGTTTCTACTTAGGAGTTTGCCTGTCTAGTGAAATTAGACCTTCATTGCAATAGCATTTTATTATTCATTCAGTTATTTAGATATTAGGAGTAATTACTATTAGCTTTGAGGGCAAGTTAGCTAAAGGTCTGCCACTCCCTCCTGGCGGGGTAGAGGCAGTTTTTACCTGACAGTTCAGGGCTTCCCAGATTTATCCAAATCCTTAATACTCCTTCCTGCCTTCCCTTCTTCCTTTTATCATTATAAGCTTTATTTTTAGTAGCAGTGCCTGAGTATTATTCAGGTATACTCACTTCAGCAATTAAGCTTAGTTCCTGTCAGTTGCCAGCCTAGGAAGTCAGATCCTTCTCAGTCCTTAACATCAAGAGATGAAGCTTCTCCCTTGTCCCTCAATCAGATCTATGGGGAATATAAGTTTGAGAAAGGGAACATCATTAAAGATTTGCCTTTGCTGAATCTTGCTTGAAGACACACTTCCCTGTCTCCATTTTCAATGGAAAACCAACTGCTTCGGGTGAGGGGTTTGAGAGCAAGGAGTACCTTACCCCCTCCCTACTCACTCAAGCCTGTTTCTGGGGGAGGTGAGGGAATCTTGCAGACTTCTAGCCCAGGCCAGTCCATCAGCTTCCCAACATCCCTGTTATTACAAAGATAACAGTGAGCAAACAATAGATGTTTCCATGTTCATTATATTATGAAAGAAGACACATTGCTTATACTAGAGAAAAATTCATGGTGGAAATAAAGTGAAAAATGGTATGCATCAATCTACATTCAGATTCTTTCAGTTCCTTCTATAGTTTTTTAGCGATGGGTCTCTTGGACTTGTCCTGAATCCTTGTATTGCTGATAATACTCAAGTCATCCAGTGTTGATCATCATACTTTATTATTATTACTGTATACAACGTTCTTCTGGTTCTGCTCACTTTATTTTGCATCATTTCAGATAAGTCTTTCCATGTTGTTGTTGTTTTTTTTTGTGATCATCTTGTTTGTCATTCTTTGTGGCACAATAGTATTCCATTGCAATCATATATCACAACTTAATAAGCCATTCTCCAAGTGGTGGATATTCCTTCACTTTCTAGTTCTTTGCCACCACAAAAAGAGCCACTGTAAAAATATTTTTGCATAAATACCCTATCTTTTTATCAGTTTGGGGATATAGACTTAGTAGTGGTATTGCTAGGTCAAAAGGTAGGCACACTTTAATGGCCTTTTGAGCATGGTTCTAGATTGCTCTCTGGAATGCTTATATCATTTCACAGCTCCACTAACAGCCTTCTTCAACTTTAATAATTTAACTTTTCCTTTAATAATTTGAATGCTCTAGCATTTGATGTGTATATATTTACTATTGATATTATTTCATTGTCTATGGTACCTTTTAGCCAAATATAGTTTCTTCTTTGCTTTTCTCTTTTAATTAGATCTATTTTTGCTTTTGATTTGTCTGAGATGATCATGATTGTTATCCCTATCTTTTTGAAATCTCAGCTGAAGCATAATAGATTCTATTTCAGGTCCTTGAATTAACTTTGCATGTATATCTCTGTTTCAAGTGTATTTCTTATAAGCAACATTTTGTAGTCTGGTTTCTAATCCATTCTGCTAGTTGGCTCCATTTTATGGATAAGTTCACCCCATTCACATTCACAATTATGATTACTAATTATATATTTCTTTTCATTGCATTTCCTCCTTCTTTATCCTTCTTTCTCTCTTTTTTTCCCTGTCCATCATTATGAGTCTTTTTTGCTTTTGGTATCTGCCTCTCTTTTTTTATTCTGCTTTTTGTCAGTTTTTTTTTTCTTTTTTTCTTGTCACCTTCTCCTCCTTCTCTGTTCAAAAAGACAGATTTTATGCCCAACCAAGTCTATATGTTATTCTTTCTGTGAACCAGTTTTGAAGATAGTAAGGTTCAAAGATATCTGCCACATCCTACCCCCATTTCCCCCTCTACTGTAAAAGTCCTTCCTTTTTAAAAATTGTTTTATTTGATTCTCGATTTTATAATCATGCCATAAAGAAACTATGAAGCCTTATGTTTTCTTAACAGAATCATTTTATAATGGGGATGGATGGACTTTTTCAAACATGGCTGTGGAGCCAATAGATTACTTCCACTAGACTTTGTAGGGAAAGTTTTTCATTCACTTTAAAAAAAAACACTTACTTATTAATACTATATATTCAATTTCAAGGCAGAAGAGTGGTAAGGGCTAGGCAGTCGGGGTTAAGTGACTTCCCTAGAGTCACACAGCTAAGAAGTGTCTGAATTTAGATTCAAACCCAGGACCTCTTTTCTCTAGGCCTACCTTTTCAATATACTGAATCACCTAGTCCTGCTCCCCCACCTTTTTTCCTGTTTTTAAGATATTATTTTCTTTTAATTCAAAAATATTTTATTTTTCCAATTACATATAATTTTCAACATACATTTTCCAAAATTACAAGATCCAAACCATCTCCTTCCCTCCATTCAGAGATGGTAAACAATTTTATCTGGACCATATATATATTATCATGTAAAACACTTCCACATTGGTCATTGTTGTAAGAGCACACTTATACAAAACCAAAACCCCCAAATAAAATTATGAAAACACTGATGTGAAAGATAGTATGCTTTTATCTGCATCCATCTGACTCAACAGTTCTTTCTCTGGAGGAGGATAGCATTCCCAATCATGTATTTCAGAATTGTCCCACATCATATCATTGCTGAGATTAGCCAAATTTTCACAATTTATCATCATACAATATTGCTGTTACTGTATAGAATGTTCCCCCAGTTCTGCTTATTTCACTCTGCATAAGTTAAAGCTGATCTTTCCAACTTTTTCTGAAATCATCTTGCTTATCATTTCTTATAGCATAATAGTATTACATCACCAAAAAGTTCTTCCTTTTAAGTCAGGATAATTTCCCTTATTCTTCCTCTCCCTCTTCTCCCAGGGCATCCATCCCTATTTCTGATCCCTTAAGTTGTTGTTTTTTTTTAAAATCATCCCATCACAGTCAATTTATACCCATATCCTCTGTTTATGCATACTACTTCTAAATGCCCTAATAATGACAAAATTTTTTGGAATTAACATTCATCATCTCCCCATACATAAATGTAAGCAGTTTAACCATATTCAATCCCTTATCATTACTCTTTCATGTTTCTTTTTATGCTACTCTATAGACTTGTGCTTCAATGTTAAATTTTCTATTCAGCTTGGTTTTTAAAAAGACTGGGAATGCTTGAAAATCCTCTATTTCATTAAATGTTACACTTTTTCCTCAGAAGGAATATAATTGAGTTTTGTTCGATAGATTTTTTTTCCATTGAAAAGCTTTACCTTACATCTTGGGATCAATACTGTGTATTGGTTCCAAGGCAGAAGAGTGGTAAGAGCTAGACCATCGGGGTTAAGTGACTTGCCCAGGGTCACACAGCTAGGAAGTGTCTGGTGTCAGATTTGAACCCAGGACCTTCTGTATATGAGCCTGGCTCTCAATCCATTGAGCCACCCAGCTGCCTCATGGATTGATTATTCTTGATTTTAATCCTTGCTCCTGTATCTTCTGGAATTTCATATTGATTCGTCTTCTTTAATGGGGAAGCTGCTAAATCTCGTATGATACTGGCTGTGATTCCATGAAATTTAAGTTATTTCTTTTGAGCTGCTTGCAATATTTTTCCTTGACCTGGGATCTATGGATTTTGGTTATAATATTTCTTGGAATCTGCAGTTCAGGAAGTGAGAGTGGATTTTTTTCAATTTCTAGTTTATCTTCTGGCAGTTTTCCTAGATAATTTCTTGAAATAAGGTATCTAGGATTATGGCTTTAATGATCTCTCTCCTCAGCCTATTTTCAGGTAAGTTGTTTTTCCCATGAAATATTTCATATTTTCTACTATTTTTTCATTCTTTTTACTTTAATTGTTTTTAGGTGCCCAATTCTAATTTTTAAGGAATAATTTTCTTCAGTGAAATTTTGTATCCTCTTTTTCTGTTTGACCAAATCTTCTTTTATAGAGTTTTCTTCAGTGATATTTTTGCCTCTTTTACCCTATGACCAATTCTTATTTTTAAGGTACTATTTTCCACAGCATTTGGGGGGGATCTCTTTTACTAAGATGTCTCTCTTTTCATAATTTTCTTGCATCACTCTCATTTCTCTCCTCAATTTTTACTCTACCTCTATACTTGGATTTTAAAAATCTTTTTTCAATTCTTCCAGGTATTCTTGTTGTACTCATGTCCAATTCACTTTTGGAGGGGCTTTTCCTATAGCTGTTTTTACATTGTTGTCTTCTTCTTAGTGTGTATATTGATCTTCCTTGACACTATAGAAACTTTTAATTGTCAGGTTCTCTTCATTTTCTTGTTTGCTCATTTTTCTATTATAGTTTTATTTTTAGGGTAAAATTGGGCTCTGTTTCCAAGGTAGAGGTGACACTGCCCGAGCTGCTGCTTCTTCTTTCTTTCTTTCTTTCTTTCTTTCTTTCTTTCTTTCTTTCTTTCTTTCTTTCTTTCTTTCTTTCTTTCTTTCTTTCTTTCTTTCTTTCTTTCTTCTTCTTCTTCTTCTTCTTCTTCTTCTTCTTCTTCTTCTTCTTCTTCTTCTTCTTCTTCTTCTTCTTCTTCTTCTTCTTCTTCTTCTTCTTCTTCTTCTTCTTCTTCTTTTCTTTTTGTCTGCTATCTTTTCAAGGCTAGTTCTTTTGGGTCTGTAAGTTTTTGTTTCTTCTAAGGTGATATTATCCAAGTAGCTGAGGTCACTGCTTTCCTGTCTTGTGCTCATCTTTATTCAGGAAGAGACATTGCTCCTCTGCAGCCACAAATGCTATGTGATCCTCTTGGCCCTGGAACTGTGACCAAATTCCCTGCTCTCTTGTTCATGCTAGCCCTACTGATCCTTCCTGCCTTAGAACTGACACCAGAGCTTTTAATCCCTTGGGAGTGACAATGAGCACTTTCCTCCACTCTAGATTTTTGACTATGGCCACTGCTCCCCTGTAATCATAAGTGCTCATACTCCTTTTAACCCTGGGACTGTCTCTATGAATTGTGTATAGGCAATGCAACAGTGTCCTGAGTCCTGTACCAGCAAAAGGTCCCCTTTAATATCTTTCTGACCAGTTATTTAATCCACTACCTATCTCCAGTGTGGCAGACATCCTGAAAGTACCCCTATCACTACCCCTGCCACTGTTGCAGCCACTTTGATGGCCTGCTGCTAGTGTTGCCCCTGCATGTACTGTGTTCAATTTCATCTCCCAGGCTGATATCATAGACCTTTTTTACTAGCCTTCTAATATTTCTTGGCTCTAACATTCCATAAATCAATTTAGGGCAATATTTAAAAATTTTTGGAACAGAATGTTGGGAAAATTCATCTGAATTGCTACTGTAATTACATGCAGTTTCTTCTGATCTACCTCAAAAATAGAAAAATAGCTTTAAGAAGATAGAACTAAATGAATACATGAGCAATAAAATTCTTCTTTCCTTATTGTTTTGTCATTGTTGTTGTTTTATCATTTTTAATTTGTATTCAACTTTTTGTGACCCCATCTTGGGTTTTCTTGGCAAAGACCCTGGAGTAGTTTGCCATTTCCTTCTCCAGCTTATTTTATAGATAAGGAAACTAAGAAATTAAGCAAACAGCATTTAGTGACTTTCCCAGGGTCACACAGCTAGTGTCTGAGTACAGATATAAACTTATGAAGATGAGTCTTGGCAGTGGATAAAAAAATCAACTTTCTTGATTTAAACTAGTAACTCGTGAACTATTTTGAATGCTTTATCAGAAAAAATATAAACCAAATACTAAAGTACTTTTAATTTTAAATCTATAAAATATGATTTTAGGATGAAGAATGAAAACATATGCCTCAAAATCCTTTAAATTCAATGACAAATTTTCTTAAACAAATAAGAGAAGCAAAAAGTTGGCATTGTCTATTGAAAGTTTGCACCTAAAGATGGAAAAGTTTATAAGAATTGTTTTATGTCATTAAACTTTATTATTTTTGCTCTGTCCCAAATAATTCACGTTTCTGTATATTTGAACCTTAAATTATACAATAGATATGCTCCTAAAAGTAAATTTCTGGTGAATTATTCCATGATATGAACAATTAATTCCTAATTTCTTTTTTATATTAATGGATTTCATGAGACACTTATTTTTGCACCTCAATTTAATCATAATTATTATAATAAAAACCATTAAGATAGTTGTAGTTTATAGATAAATTTCTGTTGCAAAGATGAAGAGATGGAGAAATTATATGAAGATCTTGACAAGATATTTTCAGCTAGGTTTATATATACTTTGATTCTTGAGGATTTAACATGAAAGAAAATATAGGATAGAATGTTGTAAAAATATATTGGAAGGGGTACCTGGGTAGCTCAGTGGATTGAGAGCCAGTCCTAGAGACGGGAGGTCCTAGGTTCAAATCTGGCCTCAGACACTTCCCAGCTGTGTGACCCTGGGCAAATCACTTGACCCCCATTGTCCACCTTTACCACTCTTCCACCTAGAGCCAATATGCAGAAGTTAAAGGTTTAAAAAAATTTAAAAAAAAAAAGAAAAAAGTATATTCGAAATATGATTTGGGACTAAGAAATAAAAGAGGCCTAAAGCTTCCCATCTGTGTGTAGTGAATACATTTTATTTTATTTTATTTTATTTTTAAACCCTTGTACTTCGGTGTATTGTCTCATAGGTGGAAGATTAGTAAGGGTGGGGAATGGGGGTCAAGTGACTTGCCCAGGATCACACAGCTGGGAAGTGGCTGAGGCCGGGTTTGAACCTAGGCCTGTCTCTAGGCCTGACTCTCACTCCACTGAGCTACCCAGCTGCCCCCTAGTGAATACATTTTACCAGAAAACATTTAGAAAATATTAAGCAACACTAGAGTGCTGAACACTATCACAAGAAAATGAAATTGATTATAATATATCTTAACAGGAAAGAAAATGGCTGGTTACTGGTGTGAGACTTGTCAAGATAAATTTTATACAATCTGTCCATGACTGGTTAAGGCAATGGTCAAAATCAGCAACAAATTAGAGATCTTTAGTGTTTGTTGCAGCAGGGACTTAGTTGCCTAAGTTGTTCTTAGGCAGATATTGAAAATTAGAGGAGAGAACAGATCATGGAAAGGGTGAGTTCCTAGAGGATATGGTAGAAGATTGTGTCAAGGACACATATGGAAGAAAAACAAAGTACGGAACTTTGAAAAGTCCAAAAGGAATTTCAGTGAATATGGTGCCAAAACTGTAGTAAGACAGACTTATGGATTCAAATTTGTTCTCAAACACTTACTAGCTGTGTAATCCTGGACAAATCACTAAATTCTGTTTGCCTCAGTTTCTTTAACTGTAAAAATATCTGGAGAAGGAAATGACAAATTACTCTAAAATCTTTGCTCCAAACCCCAAAATGGGCTCATTAATAATTGAGCATGTGTGAAAAAAGATGAAATAACCATATCAATAACAAAACAATGTGGAAAGAAAAAAATTGTTGCTTATTTATTCATTTATAGATATTAATAGATATTAATTTATATATTAAAAAGATATAAATTTCCTCTTAATGCTATTTGTATCTCTTTTGAGTAAGATGAGAAAAAGCTGAGTGTAATTACAGCAGCTCAAGTAATACATACTAAAATATTTATGATGAAAAACAAGGAATACATAAGGGATTTTGATTATCATCAATTCCTATAGAAGTTTTAAAATACTTTAGATATTATAAGTTTAATAGCTAACAACAAAAACAGTGAAATTAGCATTAAAAATTGAGTGATATCTGACCTCTAAGACTTTCCAATGGCTGCCTCATTTTAGTTGTTTGTTTTTTTTCTGTCTAGAAATGAATGTTCATGATGGTGAAATAAGAGCAATGTCCTCAGTGTTCTGTTATCTCTCCTATTCTTCAAGTCAATATTGTTCTTGGATATACTTATCTATATATGTGGTATTTCAAACTAGTAAAAAAGTAAGTATCGGGGCAGTGGAGTGAGAGTCAGGCCTAGAGACAGGAGGTCCTAGGTTCAAATCCGGCCTCAGACACTTCCCAGCTGTGTGACCCTGGGCAAGTCACTTGACCCCCATTGCCTACCCTTACCAATCTTCCACCTATAAGTCAATACACAGAAGTTAAGGGTTTAAAAATTTAAAAAAAAATTAAAAAAAAAAGTAAGTATCTTGAGGCAAAAAATATTTTTTATTTTTCTTTGAATGTTAAGTATCCATGCATATCAATTTTCAAATAATAGATACTTAGTAAATAATGTTAAATGGCTTTCCTTTTAATTTCTCTTTTCCTTATCATAATCTTTATCTATGTAGATCCATGTTGTTCAATATCACTTCCATAAGACCTTTCAAAATTTCCTTATAACTTATCATTTATCTAAATGTTATTATTTTTGTAACATAATATTCATCATTATATAACAATATATCAAGCCTCAGAACATACCAGAGTCTCCTAAGTGTTCTATAATCACTTGAAGGAATACAACCTGCCTATTAAAACAGGAAAGGCAACATAGATAAAGGATGTGTATATTTAGATTTCAGCATGCATTTGAAAGGACAACCTATAGAACTTATCCATTGGTCTGTCTCATTGGGATAGTTGGGCCCCTAATTAGAAAAAGAGAAGTAATTAAATTGCCTAAGGAAAATGGCAAAACTCTTTTAGTGGTTTCAAATTTCTTATGAAAGCATAGGCCAACCTTTGTAATAACTATCATTCTACTAGTGCTCTATATGGAAGCAAGATATGGGATAAAATTATCTCTGAACTATTTAAATTGAATATTAAACAAAAGGCAGTGGGTAGATGTATTATAACTATGAGGAAATTGCAACACATCAGTTATGAAGAACTCTAAAGAAGAGCAGAAGCAAAAGATATCTCTTAAGAATTACATGAGAGGAAGAGAAGATGAGTTGGTTACATTGCAAGAATAAGAGAGGACAGACGGGAAACCAGAATATTTCATCAATTCCTTTCATGATGTCAGGACAAATAAAAAGGACCCACAGAAGAATATTTATAAGAGTTGCACAGGCTTATACAGTTTCTATTTCTATATCTTTTTTTATTCCAAGTTTTGTTCTTTTATATATATATTTTATTATTTTAGAAACATTTTCCATGGTTACATGATTCTTGTTTTTACTTTCCCCTTTACCCCCTTCAACACCCCCCCATATCCAATGCACATTTCCAATGGTTTTAACATGTGTGATCAATCAAGACTTATTTACATATTATTGATAGTTATATCGGTGTGGTTGTTTAGTGTCTACATCCCCAAACCATGCCTGCTTCAACCCATGTGTTCAAGCGGTTGTTTTTCTTCTGTGTTTCCACTCCTGCAGTTCTTCCTCTGAATGTGGGTAGTGTTTTTTTCCATAAATCCCTTAGAATTGTCTTGGGTCATTGCATTGTTGCTAGTATGGAAGTCCATTACATTCTATTTTATCACAGTGTATCAGTCTCTGTATACAATGTTCTTCTGGCTCTGCTTCTTTCAATCTGCATCAATTCCTGGAGGTCTATCTTGAGGAAATATAGGCTATTTCCCAGTTAATGAGATCACAAATTCACATAATTTTTGAGTATCCATTTGGAATTTATTTTGAAAGTGGCATAACGCATTGTTCTAAATTCTCCCCCATCTCCCGGAAACTATTTTCCTATTTTGTCAGTAGTTATCAAATAAGGGTGTCTGTAAGTAGATTATGCTCTTGGGTTTAATGGACATAGGACTACTGAATTCAATTGTTTCTAATTTTGGTTTATCTGGTCAATTTATTTCACTTAATCTATTTTTCTATTTTTTAGCCTAGGGCTAAAGCTTTGACAATTAATGATACAGTATATAATGTAGTTTCACATCTTGAAACTCTATTCTCCTTCATGCCTATCTTGTCCCCTTGAAATATTTAAATTTGTTCACATAAATTAATGTTTATTATTTTCTTGTCTAGTTCCATAAAATAACCACCTGGTAATTTGCTTTAGCATAAACAAATCTAAAAATTAATTTAGAAAATATTGCCATTATAATGATATTGCTTTGGTACAATAATGAGCAATGGATATCTATAGCTATATATTCTCTAATTTTTCTGTTATTTCTGTTAAATGTTTGGAGTTAGTTGTTATTGCGAGTCTTCCCATATTGACTTCCTGGTAGTTTTTGTGTTTTGAAGTTATTTCGAATGAGATTCCTCTTTCTGTCATTTATCCTGGCTTTTGTTGCTACATATAAATACTAGCAATTTTATAGGTTTATTTTGCAGATGTCTACTTTTTTATGCAGATATTCAGGTGTCAAGTAAATGATTATATTGTCTATAAGTAGGGGTAATTTAATTTCCACTTTTCTGAAGTCTATGCCTTTTCTTTTCCAAATAAATTTTGCTGACCTTTATTGCATTATGTCATATAATAATAGGAAGAAGACATTCCTGTTTTACATGTGTATTTGTTGTAAAAGTTTCTATTATTTTTTCCATTATAAATAATTTTGGTTTTGGTTTACAAAAGAGGGACCTTACTATACTTTGCTTTGCTAAGCAAATGAGTGCTTTGCTTTTGCCAAGGGATATTTTGACATATTCTTAAAAACATGCTTAAATTTTTTCTTTTTTGTTTTAATATGATTTTGTTGATTGTTTTCCTAATGCTGAAATATCTCTGCATAGAATATTGAAATCTAAATTGGTCATTGTGTATATGCTTTTGGACATATCTATTAGATCTTGTTGATAGGATTTTGCAATTATATAATACCTATTTGTGATATAGTTAGCTCTCTTTCTCTGATTTATGTACTTCTTGTATAGGCATTATGATAATATTTATTCCTTTAATAGTTTTTGTTAAGAGGATTAATTTCTCAATTACTGAGAATACTTTATGGAACAGAAATATTAAATGATTTTTAAATTTTTGATAGAATTCATCTGATAATTTAAAACAGTTTTTTCCTCATTAATTTTTCTGAGACTACACTTTTCCTTCCCAGGTTTGAATTTTTTGAAGGTTTTTATGCATTTCCTTAAAAATTCATTTTTGTTAGCACATAATTGATTGTGGCATACTTTAATAATTAATGTCCTTGTTGCTAATTAATCATATTCATTTTTATTTGATTCATTTGATGTTCTTCCCTATTTTTAAATTAGATTATCTAAAGGTTAATAGATTTTGTGTCTTTAATTAGAAACCAAGTTTAGTTTTATTTATAATTTCTCTAATCCTTTACTTTTCTACTTTTATTACTTAGGAAAAAACTTTAAAATACAGCACCATTATTGTATATAAAATTTTTATAATTCAATTAACTTTTTCTTTATTAATATTAAATTTTTATTATAGCTATATCATCAGTCATGTATGCATGTTTGTGTGTATGTGTGTGTATGTGTATGAGAGAGCTATTTGGCAGTAGTATGTCCAATTTTAGAATGATCTTTCAATTTGAAGTCACTCAGATCATGCTGTACTAAATATGTTTTCTGCATGCTGAATGAAATAGCATGTTATGATTATTTCACATTTTGTTGGGAGAGTTTAGATTATTTTAATTTTTTAGGCTTATCTTTATAAATGATGTGATTTTAGAATTTCAACAGAGATCTTTTGCTCTTTGTATTTTCACTTTCAGTTTTTTTCCTTTGATTTCTTATAACCAGAGAGTAATCCTATGATATTTGGCTTCTTTTTCTTTTGAATTCTAGTTTATTTCTTTTCCCCCAGGCTTCCTTAAAGAAGTAGTACACATGTTGTAGTATTGAGAAGTGACCCTGATATTGCTTAGTGAGAAAATTTAGAATTTATTTCTATCACTGCTCTGTTAATTCTTTTGATCTGTATTTTGCTATCTTCTCCCAAAATATTAGGGCAATATATCTGCATAATTTCTTGGAGTAATGTAGTAAAAAAGAAAAAAAAAGTCATTCTTTTAATGACTCCCCCCACAACCACTGAAATTCTTTGATTATCTTTGTACTGTCTCAGCAAATTCAGAGTTCTTGTTTTTTAGAGATCTTCTGTTTTCTTCCAATGTATGTATGTGGTTTTAAAAATTTAGTTCTGTTATTTTTTTCCTTCTGCATCTATATTTTCCCATCCTAATTACAATTTCTTTTTAAGAAAATATACTGATATGAAAGGTATCATTGTTGTGCTTCTTCTCTCAAGTTCTCTAGTTTCTGGTAAGACATATTTTCCCTAACATCCAGGGTGACCTAAGGTCAAAATCAGCCTTAAATACACTCTAATTGTGTGACTCTGGGCAAGTCACTTAATCTCTGTCTGTTTCAGTTACCTCATCTTTAATTGGGGAAAATAATAGCACCTACTTCCTGGGTTACTGTAAGGATCAAATAAGATAATTTATGTAAGCACTCATGTTTGCATATATTGGTTAATTTTAAGTTCATAATAAAAAGAATAAGAAAAATAAAGGCGATAGTTATGACACTATTTCTCTTTACTTCTATTTCTCCAACCTTAAAGCACTACATACATATTGTGATTATTATTATTATTATTATTTCTTTGATAGCTTCCTAAATATCTGTAATTGCTCTTCTGAAACATTTCAGAAATATTGAAATTGATCCTAAAGCATTTCTGGCAATAAGAGTTTTCAAAATTTGTTATTCTATTTGCAGTTTCTTCAGGACATAATGAATCAATTTCCTTAGTTGCAAAGTCCTTGTCCACTGAGATAGATCTTTTCTTCAAATGATTACACCTTTCACTTCCTCAGGCCACTTTTATCTATAACAATCAATCACTCTCATTTTTTTGCGTGTGGTTTCCTTGCTGAAAATGTACTCATTTGCTCATCTTTTCTTTTTCAGTAGGCCCAGAAATGTTGTGCCCCTTTCCCAGTCCTTGATGATGAAATTCTGTTCTTTCATATTTCCCATGGATCATGTATTCTTTTTATGTATATCATGCGTCCCTCTGACAGTGTGATCATACCTATGGGTCCCTCCTCAGAATAATATTGTTAAATGCATAAAATAAAATATATTACAAAGGAAATTGTTAGTTGTTTCAGTCTTAGATGACATCATAATCCCTCCTTGGGTTTTCTTGGCAGAGATACTGGAGTGTTTTGACATTTTCTTCTCCAACAAAGGAAGCTAAATATATTGAAATACAATGATCACAATATTAAAAAAACCAAATAAACAAACAAACAATATTGCAGACCCCTTGTGAAGCACCCTTGCCTCATGGTGAGGGTGGCCACTTGGAATACTGATGAAGGGTGTATTTGTGTATTATAGTAGGCCCTATTTTCTATTTTCAACAGTCATACCCTTCTGAGTACCACTGTCTTTTCTCAACCTTGTTAGTTACAAATAATTAAGGACTGAACTAAAGTGGTAGAAATATAAATGAAGAAGAAGGGATTTGGGGCTAGAATTAATAGATCTTTGGAACTATTGGGATATTATGCTAAGAAAGAAGATGTAAAAGATGAGTTGAGGCTTCTGAAATAGGCCAGAACGTATTGTTAATTAATGCAACAGGAAACAGGTCACTAGGGAGAAATAGAAGGAAAGTCAGAACTACCACCTTTATTTTTCTTAGTCCCTTTATTATGAACTTAACAATAACCCAAATACAAAAACATTTCAATATACAAATAACTTTCCCATTCTCAAATCTAATCAACAAAAGTATAAACAACTCCACTTAACTTACAAGGTAGGAAGTCTGTTACCCACGTGTACTAGAGTGAGTGATGAATCAGAATTTACTGACTGCCTCCTGGACAGGCCTAAGAAAAGCATCTGTTGTGATTGGACACATAAACTAGGAGGAAGGCACAAGAAGTGATGCAAAAGAAGCCCCTTTAAAAGAGAGTTCAGTGAATTCAGCTTGGGTCTGCTGGTTCATGTCTTATATCTGAAGGACCTTTTCTTGTTCATTGTTTGGACTTGGAGGAGCTCTGGCTGGGACCCTGAGACCTTTGTGAGTGTATTCTTAATTCTTTCTCTTAGAACTACACGTGGCTAGTGAAGAAGGCTGACTGATTACCTTAACTAGCCTCTGAAAGCTCCCTTGATTGGGAGAAGCCCTAGTGACTAAACTGCTTGCTAATTGACTTTTAGTCTCTCTGGCTGGGCCTCTGGAGCCTTGCCAGAGTAAAGCCCAGACTTGAATACAAATCTAGTTGTTAGATCTCTTACTCTACCCTCTTCTCATCTCTCTACCTCCACTCTCTCCTATATTTTATAAATAAATTAGTAAAATAATTTTAGGAATTGGTATTTATTCAGTTCCTTGGTGACCACACCTTTTAATATTAATATCAAACAAAAAAACCCTTTTTTCCCTCTTACAATGTAAATAGGGAGTATCTTTGAGAAAATGTAAGAAAAAACTGAAGTTTTAATAAATCATTTTTAAAAATAGAAAACCACATCTTTTCTGTCAACCAAGTCAACCAAGTTGACTGAAAGGAGTACAAAATATAAGACTATAGTTTATTGAGTGTAAAAGAGCATTTGAGTCAGAGAAAAATGCCATCTCAATGATTCTGCTTTAAGAAACTTCCTGCCATGAGATCCTAAAAGATTCATTGGAAAAAAACAACCATAGAGTTATCCATCACATTAGTAGACCCCCAGATATAAACTTAAACCTATCTTTGACTCCTTATCACCAAATTTTTCATGTATTGTGAATTCTACATACATAACTAACAGCTGAAAAAAATGATCTTTTTTAGCAGATAGGGTTAATCATGTCATTTCCCAATTCTAAATCCTTCATTTACTTGTATTGCCTATAGGATAAAATACAAATTCTTTATCTCAGTGGGTTAAATCTGACTGTGATAAGTCTAGTATTTCAATAAGGAGACAGAGTTTAAATATATTTAGAAGTAATACTTAAAAAGAAACTTGTTTTCTAAATCAAAATGGCTAGCATCAATTCATTTGATCTAGCTATACATTTTACTGATAGTCTTCAAAACTCTTGTAAGCTTATTCACTGATACAGAAACTATATAGGAATGTGTGTATTCTTCATCACTAACCTATCCTTTTCTTCCTCTGGCTCAGGAGAATGAAGCTATGCCAATGACTTTCCCCCCAAAATTGACTCCATTTCAGCAGCTTTTAGGGCTTTGTATTCTTATGCTGAAATATACAAAAAAGTTGGAGCCTCTTAGTAATATGCCAATAATAAATGGATTTGATGGATGTTGGCAGAGGTGCTGTGAAGTCAGAGGTTGTATTCATGGATCAGTCAATGTGGTCTTCCTCTTCTCTAAGTCCTTTCTAAAAGATGGGGATCAGGCTTTCCAACTGGTGTCTCTAAACATTCTCTACAGTCTGGCTTCAACTTACTTTGCCATTTCATTCTACTCTTCAACAACTCTATATAGAATTTATTAAGTAGAGTGGACAGTAATTCTCCAACCTGAAATTGCCTTCCTTTGACCTGGTACATATATGTGGAACATTTTCCATGTGATAAATAAACTCTCTCTAAACTTCTGCCTGCTAAAATCTTTCTTTCAAGTGTAATAGGTATAGGGTTTAAAAGTTTAAAAGTAGATTTGTGTAAGCATGTTAGAGAAAGCCTTTGCTGGAAGTCATGGACATTCTGAATAGAATGCAAGCTGAGTAACAGACAGTGCTGAGCTGTGAGGGATTCAGAGCAGAAGTGCAATCTGCAGTCCCTTTTGACCTGGGATCTTGGAGAGTGGTGAAGGTAGAAAAGGCAGAAGACATCAATCCTGCAAGTCAACCCTGAGTAGGGAAGTGGCCTGCGGTCTGGTGGACAGTTTGCAGACATCTCTCCCTACCTGGTTACTTTGGATCAGTGGCTGTGGAGGAGTTGGTTCCTGGTATCCTGATAACATCTCTGAAACAGTTGTGAGACCCCTTCAAGCCCTCTTCCTCAGGTCCTTAGCCAAGCTGTCAAAACCTGGCAGAAGCCTAGTTGGCCTTTTGACTCCAGTCCTGGTTAGTTAGTCATAGCTTCACCTAACCCCCTTTCTTGTCCCCTCATATTATAATTAAACTGTTTCCTTGAGAGTTTTCTAATACTTTAAGGTCCTCATTGTGTGTATGTAATACTCTGAAGTTATTCTAGGCTGGGTGGGGCAGAATGACAGTTAGTCAGGCTTAACTGCCACTTCTGTCAAGGTCATTCCCCTTATAGTTAAACCTGGTTTCCTGGCCTGAAAGTCTTACCCATTGTTCATTCCTGTCTCCTATTCACCCCACTGAGCCCACATTTAATATTTAAGTCAACACCCCTGGATTTTCCCCATAATACAAGGTCTATCTCATGTTCTTTGCTTCCCTGAATCTTTCCTATATCCCCTCAGGTGAAAGGGATATTTTCCTCAAATTTTTCTCAGAGCACTTTGCTCTAATCTTCCCTTTACCTATATCATATTTTACCTTTGATATTTATTTTTTACAGTCATAATGCTCTTATTAGATTGTAAGCTCTCTGAGGAAAAAAATCATTTAAAAAACCTAATAGTGTCATGGACAGAGTATCTCTCTAATCAATATTTGTTGTATCAAACAAAATTGATAGTTAATTACAGAATTCCCTAGTAAAACAAGTCATATGTTCCTTAGGAACAAGACATAGAATTTGGACAAACTGAAAGGCCATTATTGAAGAACTGTAACATGGTAAATTGAGAATATTTACATTGTAAGCACTGTGAAAGAAAGGTTCCATATTCTTAGTAAATACTACTTATTTTTTGCTAATCTCTCTGCACTGAACACTTTATAGTCACAATGATTCAATTGCCAATCATCTCAGAGACAATGAATTTCAATAAGGAATGTTCACTTGGACAACTTTTAAATTTTGACTTTTTCTTCTTTGAGGCCTATAGAGATCCCTAGCTATCTCTAAACTATTTTCTTCTTCCTATTATATGTAACTTTTAAAATCATGAATAATAGAAAAGCATTTTCTAATGCATGCTGATGACCATTAAGGATCAATGCTCTATTTTACATGCCAATGAAAAGACCTTTCATCCTCTATGTGTTCAGTTGGGTAATGGAACACAACTGCTTAAACAGAGAAGTTTAATTAGACCAACTTTGGTGTGGATGTTGAAGAGGCTTCAAAAGAGCCTTGAAGATCTTTGAGGTCTCTTTGCTGATACCAGGAGTGTTTATACAATTCTGCAGTTGTCCTCATTCCTTCCTTGCCATGGATCAAGATTGATTGAGCTGAAGGCAGAAACAAAATGACTGAGTCATCAGGTCATGTGGCAGAAAGCCAGAGTCCAGTCACAGATTAATGGGAATGTCTATTTAACAAGGATGACACCTGCCAAAGCCTATCTTTAACTTCTTGTGGAAATGGAAAAGTTCTTGTCCACTATGGGGTAGAAATATTTGCGACAGAGCAATTGAAGTACTTCTTCTTTGGGATGATGCTCTGAAGTCCACTGGAATTTTTTCTCCTTCTCTTAGCTCATGTATCTTCAGTCTTAAAGCCCACTTAAATAAAAAACACACTGTAGTTTAAAAAAAATTAGCAATCATTAGTCAATTTATTAACAAGCTTTACATTTAAGTGGAGAAGCATGTACCCATAAAAATAATATGTAAAACTATAATATCAACCTATCAGAAATATTAGTTTAACACTATATTACTATATCTAATACATAACAATATTAACAATATAATTAATATAAATTTAATTTTTTTAAACCCTTAACTTCTGTGTATTGGCTCCTAGGTGGAAGAGTGGTAAGGGTGGGCAATGGGGGTCAAGTGACTTGCCCAGGGTCACACAGCTGGGAAGTGTCTGAGGCCGGCTTTGATCCCAGGACCTCCCATCTCTAGGCCTGACTCTCAATCCACTGAGCTACCCAGCTGCCCTCATAAATTTAAATTTTTAATGTGATAAAATATGACTATAACAACTATAGTATTTACAAAATAGTTTTTGCAGAGATTTCCCTAGTAGAAAGGAAAACCAGGAAAGGCTTCATGTAAAGGTTAGGAAGTACTAACAACAACAGCAGCAGCAGGAAGGGCAATATATATATAATTTATGTAGAACTTTAAGATCAGCAAAGCATTTTATATGTTATATTATTTGATTTCCACAATCTTGAAAGGCAGGTACTATTATTACCCACATATTACACATGAGTAAAATTCTACAATGCTAAAACAATAAGAGCTATGTATGAAATGTTAAGTGTATGTATACATACATACACTTATACATATTTCCCCTACAGCAGCTATCGAGCAGAAAAATTAAGTATAACTATTTTTAGGGTTGTTGTATCTTTATCCCTGAGGAAAAATAATGGGAATTCTAATTTTCCTTTGAATTCATCAGCATTTTACAATTTGAATTTCCATTAGTGTAATACCAAATCCAACAAACTCCTATAAAACTGTTCTGGAACCATAGAATGGTCATTCAGTCTATGTTCGTGATGTAGAACAGGATCACATTTAACATATCCCAGATTAACAGGAGACAATCTCATTTGAAAGCTATAAAATAAAGAAATTTCATACCCTATAGAACCTAATTCAATATTTAGTAACCTCTTTGATTGGGGACATTCTTAAGTTTAAGGCAGTCCCCTTAAGTTTCGATTTAATCTTATTGGCTTGATTGGGGTTCAAGAAGAAACCAGCTGCTAAACCATTAAAAAAAGCAAAATAAATAATCATTATTATTTTGTTTCTTAGACTCCCTTTCCTCTAAGTAAATAACTCCAGGGTGTTTTTTAGAACCTCTTTTAAAAGAACCCTCTCCATATTTCTTTTATTCCTCTTGAGTTTTGTATCAGGATACTTTAGCAAAATTTGACTTTGAGGTATACCAGATTGACAGCCCTAGGGTTGCATTGGTAGCCATGGAAGGTTATAAGACCTTGAAACAGCCTTTCAGTGCATTGAGTAGAAGAACCTCTAGGGGGAATTTATGGAAAAAATATGGATAATATCTGTACTGGATAAGAGAAGGCATGAATGGGTTCCAATCTTTGAAGTTAAGGGAGTACTCACATAATAGAGTTCTACTATTAAAGTAGAAGAGAAGTCTAACTGGGCTTGAAGCTTGACTCTGATACCTCCTAGCTATCTAACCTTGGCAATATGGCAGCAATAGATATACCATCTGAAGCAGCAAATAAACCTGAGGAAAATATAGGAGGCAACTACCACCTCAAATGCCATTTCTCCTAAAACCCTAATGGAGCCAGTGAACCAAAAAGCTTTTGGAAAAACTGGTCTAAAGACTATTGGCCTTTTTTCAGTCTGAGATTCACAGCCATCACTGAGGGGAGGAATCTCTAGGAAAAAAGACCCCATCTTCTTCACCAATACTGACATAAATTGCTTCTAAATTACTACTGAGAGGTAGGGAACCCCAAGAACCATGAGGGTGGTCTGCAACCCCGGATCATACTCATACTGCTTCCATTCCAGTCCACAAAGCTCATCATCTTGGAAAATAGCATCTGTGGGCATACAACTTAGAAATTGTGTCTATACACGCTGGAGACATGGCTTCTAGAAACTCAGATAAGAAAGATCTGGCCACCCAAGACCATAGTATTGTTGAGTGGTTCAACATCAGAAGCTGATTTGATTTTGAGAGTGGAAGTAACATAAAATATGATTAATTCCTATTTTTCAGGGCAGTTTGGTAGCATAGTTAACCGAATGCCAGACCTAGAGTTGGGAATTCCTGAGTTCAAATCTATCATTGAATACTTCCTAGCTGTTTGACCCTGGGCAAGATAAGTCACTCTGATTGCCTTAGTCCTTGCTACATTTCTGTGTTAGAATTGATAATAAGACAGAAGGTAAAGATTTAAAAATTAAATCGATAAATTAACAATTTTCATTTTCATTGACAAATGAAGACCATGAATCCTTTCCCTTTGTCTTAAAGCTAAAATCTTCTATGTGTACAGTCTTCCCTATTAGAATTCTAATTCTTTAAGTTATAGAATTCTTCTTTTTCTAGTATTAATTATCAGTCCTCTTGGAGAGCAGGGCCTACCCTATTTTTCTGTTCATTTATTCAGCAAGTATATATTCTAATTAAAAGACGTGAGTTAGAATTCTAGTTTGCTTGTACAATGATCTGTTTGATGTTGGCTAGATTACATAATTTTGAACTCAGTTTCCTCATTCCTCAGAATAAGGGGATTGGTCTAGATTATCTAGGATAAGTAAAGGATCAGATACTAAGTTTGGATA
This sequence comes from Gracilinanus agilis, assembly GCF_016433145.1. Taxonomy (NCBI): domain Eukaryota; kingdom Metazoa; phylum Chordata; class Mammalia; order Didelphimorphia; family Didelphidae; genus Gracilinanus; species Gracilinanus agilis. The sequence continues at coordinate 378,981,342 of NC_058132.1, read as the reverse complement.
CATAGCTACATGGTCCTAAGAAAGTAATTTAATTTTCTGCCTGCCTCAGTTTATTATTGGTAAAATGAGTATAATAAAACCTACCTGCTAGAGTTGTTGTGAGGATCAAATAAAACATTTATAAAGTGCTCAATGGAGTTCCTGACACATAGCATGTACTTAATAAATGCTTGTTTCTTTCCTTTCTTCTTCCAGCTATAAACTCTATGCAGTTAAATCTAATCTCTTTGGGTCTCAGTTTCTCCACCTGCAAAATGTAAGATTAGATTGTGAGAATATCTCAAAAGTCAATCACTCTGTGATACTGAGACCAGTGCCCAGAAAAATAATCAATATATTCAGTGCCCAATTTTCAAATGGTCAGCTAAAAGTCATACTAGTTTAGAAGCACTATTAACTTCCACAGTGGCTACTGTTTTTGCTCTTTCTGCAATTTCATTGTTGTGGGAAAATCTCAATATGGAAAAATCTTTTCCCATGCAAACCAGTAACACAACTATAGCTGATTGTTTTAAAGAGTTGTCAGAGGCATTGAAAGGGAAAATTATATTCTCAGCCATACAAGTCAGGTGCAGGACTCAAACCAACCACCTTTCTGCCTCCAACACTACTTTCTACCTGCTGTGTCATCTTTTACCTCACTGGCCACTAACTAATAAGTGTGTGCACACATTCATGTAACTATATATACATCCAAGACATAAACTCTATCATGTATATACTTAAAACTTTTTATTGTGTTTTTCTTTTCCAGATTACATGTAGATAAAATTTTTAATAATAATTTTCTATATCTTGTACATTTTACAAAGGGCACGATGCTTACACTGGCTACTTGAGTTTGAAATTGTCACTGATCCTTAAACTTGAACTTCCAGGGAACCAGATAATAGTAAGTAATTCAGTGCCTCAGTGTTAGGCTGATGCTGAAAGCATTTTTTGTACATTAAGCTCTTTAAGTGTTGCAGATGAAAAAATCCCAATGATATGTGGAGATCCAAATCACAAATCTTTTTTGGCTGCTCCAGCAAAGCCAGTAATAGCCTATGAATGATGATACACGACAGAGGAGTCATTTATTTCCCTAAGAGCTGAAACAAAATGTGTCAAAGAGATGGAATTCTATTTTCTATATTCTGTAGCTGGAGCCTAGACATGAATGAAGTGATTAGCATTTCTTCTAGCTCTGAGATAGGAATGGGACTTTATCATTGGCAGGGACACATGTTTACTTCTGTGTCATTTTTCAGGAAGAAATTCAACATTACAAGAGCATTGTCCATGTCATAATATTAGTTCAATAAAAAAGCAAACCATGCCAGATGCTTATTGGGGATATTTTTTCTTCCTTAAGAATTCCAGCAGGTGCTAAATTGGCAAATTGGTCTTCCATGAGTCTGAAAATGAAAAACAAAACAACAACAAAAAAGGATTCTATCATGTAATTGGCCTTATCTTTGAGGGAAGCAGGTAGACACCCATATGATGGGATTTGAGGGGTATCAGAAAGTTCAACCTTAGCCTTCAGATAAAATCCTGAAACTATTACATTAGAGTGACATATAAGCTAAAATGGATATTTCCTTTGTTGTCAGCCACAAGCTTTGGAATGACTATTTAATTGTTTCTTAAGAGTCAACATTCATAGTGGGAAAATTATAAAATAATATGAAGAGCTGGGTTGGAGAGAATACTTCAAAGAGGAATGGCTATATATTTTGGAATACAAAACCCTCCCTTACAAATGAAGAATATTTACATTTTCCCCAAGTAGTTATGCCTTTTTTTCCCCTTACATATCAGGCATAAATAACAAATTGGAACTGTTTTAGATTCTTAGTTGAACCTCCCTGTAAAGAGTGATTAATGTTCATACAACCTTTAACAGATGTATATTAAACACTATGTTCTATGCTAGGCAACCACAAAAATAAATAAAGCATAGTCACTGTCTGTAAGGAGCTTATAATCTACCCAGATTGATAAAAGAGATATATATGTAAAACCAATTTATTCACTCAACAAGAATTTATTAAACACTGTAAGATAAAAGCTTAGATAAGATTTGCTCTTTAAACCTACATGGGTTTTTGAAGTCTAGTAGGGGAGAAAGACGCCAAAATATGTATTTGTAACAGGCACCATAATCCTATAAATATATTAAGGAGTTGCTTAATGAAGAATTTTATACGGTCCAAGGAGGGAAGAAGGAGGAGAAGGGAGCTGTTTGCCTCTAGCAGGATTGATCATGTCAGGATTCATGGAGGAGAGAGGATTTGAGTCCAGCTTTAAATGGTAGGTAAGAATTCAGCAAGCAAAGAAGTAAATGGAAGGTTTATGATGCATAGGGAACAATGCGGAAAGGTACAGAGAAGGGAGGGTCTATGGTATATTCATGTGTCAGAGAGTAGATCTCTTTACTTAGAGTATATATGCGGTAATAATACAAACTGAGGCTTAAAGTGTAGTATTGGATCCAGATTGCTAAGGCCCTTAAATAGTAGGATAAGGAGCTTAACCTTTACTTAGGAGACCATAGTGACACTGTAGGGTTTTGAGTAAAGGGTCATATCTACTCATAAGAAAATAATTTTTGAAGTGTTTATGAAGGGTAGGTTAGAGTGACGAATGGAGCTGAGAAACCAATAAGAAGCATATTAGGATTATTCAGGTTGGAGGAAGAGTAATTAGATTCTCTACTGGAGTCGAGGCAGTTAAATTGGGAAGAGGTGATGGATTCAGGAGATGCTGCAAAAGTAAAACGGATAGGACTTAAGAACTTATTTGGGAGCAAGAAGTGAAAAAGAAGTTTTGAAGAGAGCATCAAGATTTCTAGTATTGGGGGCAGCTGGGTAGCTCAGTTGATTGAGAGCCAGGCCTAGATATGGGAGGTCCTCAGTTCAAATCTGGGCTCAGACACTTCCCAGCTGTGTGACCCTGGGCAAGTGACCTAACCCCTATTGCCTAGGCCTTACCACTCTTCTGCCTTGGAACCAATACACAGTATTGATTCCAAGATGGAAGGTAAGGGTTTTAAAGAAAAAGATTTCTAGTATTGGATTTTATTTGACTGATGCAAACCACAGACAGAAATAGTGAAAACAAAAATAGAACATGATGGGCTGAGAACATTAGAGTAGCCAACGGATTGAAGGTGGTGAAAGAGGAGAAGAGCTGATTTAATATGAAATGGAAACTAGGAGAGGTGAATGCATAGGGAGTTGGGTCAGAGAAAAGAATTTCAAAATTCCGAAGGTTGGAGATATTCTAGTTCCAAGAGCCAATGAAGTCTAATGGATGATTATACTAAGTTTTGACTGATGTGAGGTGGAAAGGAAAATGATTGGATTTGATCAGATTAAGAAAATTGTAAAGTTAGGTTATTAAAAGTTTAATCAATATGAATACTGAAGTTCCTCAGCATAGTTTCAGGGGAAGGGAAGGAAAGGACTACTACAAAGTCTTACAAAATCACTGAGAAAGTCTAAAATGTTACCTACTAGGAGACATTGACAAGAATTAAAAGAGGATGTCATAGAGAGATTGTATAGAATTAAAAAAGATGAAAGTTCATTGAGGCATGTGATAGAGAATAATCTGGAAATGTGATAAGGAACAAGGAATATGCCCATTCTATTTTTTTAGAGGCAGTTACATGACACAATAAATATAATGTTTTCTCTAAAGTTCAAATTTGGCTTCAGACTCTAGCTGTGAGAAATTGTACAAGCCTGTATTATTTTAAAAGTGTCTTTAAGTATAAAATGGGGATAATACTAGTACATAACCTGTAGGGTTGTGAGGACTAAATGAAGTAATATTTACTGTCTTACTTCAGTATGTTGCGGTGTGGTGATGATAGAAATAGTGAAATAAGAGGTCTTCAATTAAAGATTTTGCTTGGAATTTGTCATCCTCATTGGAGAACCAAGACTTGGTTAAAGTGAGAAGGTGAAATGAGTATTGATATTAAAGTCTGAGGTTTCTTGACAGTACAATTCAGGGGTTCCAGAGGGAGGGGCAGAGTAGGAGGAGACCTAAAAAGGAATGAAAGTTACTATGTCATGATTGGGATAGTAGTCTAGTGCTAAAGAAGAATATTAAATTTTAAAATAGAATTGTATTTTTAAAATAAAATAAATAAAAGACAGAAGAACAATTGCCTTATGCAAAACAGTAAGCAAAAGTAAGATATGAAATATAACTTCAGAAATGACCAGATTGAAATTCGGGGATATTTGTGATTTATGAGGTGCATTTGATGTGGAAATGTTACCGATTTTAATCCTAACCAATGACATAAACTATTTCTAGTTATTTCAAGGACCATTGCTAACACTAAATGTGGTGAGGAAACTCATGGAACTTTCAGTCACAGACATTTATTAGAATGTGCCCATGACTTTCTCCTTGTATCTTTCTAACAGGGCCCATTGTGGAGTTGATCCATGGAAAAATTATATCACCTGATGGCATTTTACCTTGGGAGTACTATGAAATCAGTTTGGAATTATTCCATAGGCAAATTGCTCTCACCTGGTGAGACTTTGCCATGGAATGATTAAAATAATAATAAAAAAAAAAGTCAGTTCTGAGGCTTAGTTATCTGGCACTCAAGAGGGTAAAGAGTCTGTAGTAATTGCTGCATATAAATAGTCAATTATACTGAAGGGATGGGTCAAAGGCATTCTTCCCAGGAGGAATGAACTTTGAGATGAGAAAAGAAGAAAACTTGGAAATTCTTTGTCTAAGAAATTGAGAAGTGGCCCTCAAAGCAATAACAACCTGGTCCCCAGGGACTTTTTTGCCTTGAAGTCTTGCTAGAAGTTTTCCAGATTTTACAATTATAATACAGTGCCTTTGCCACATTTGTGGGCACCAGACTTTATCGAAAGAATTGCTAATTGCTCAACTTAAGAGGCACAGAGGCCATTATAAAGTATTAAGAAGTTATGCTAATTTTTTCTTCTTTCATGCTTAAGTTTATGGTAAGAATGATGAAGATGGTATTGTTGGAAAGGGATTTTTAAAAAAAATTGTTAATATGTTTATTTTCATCCAAAACTGTGATTTCTTCACCCACTACTCTGTAGCTTAGAGTATTAGAGAGTTGCATTGAGGAGTTCAGAGAGTTGCTCAAGGTCATAATATCAGACTTGGCACTTGAATACAGGTCCTCTTCACTGATTCTGGCTCTCTCTATACTACATAATGGTTTCCTCCATTAGTAGAGTTGGGTGCTTGCAGGGTGGTGCAGCAGTTTAAGTACAGGACTTCAAGGTGGCAAGACCCAAGTTCAATTCCTGCCTCAGACATTTACCTAGTTGTGTGATCCTGTTGTACAAGTCACTTAACTGCTCTCTACCTTAGTTTCCTTGTCTATAAAATGTGGATTATAATAGTACCACCTTGCCAGGATTGTTGTGAGGATAAAAGATAAATGGAATTACTACTTGAACAAATCTGTACAAACATGTAAATGAAGTGATACGTAAATATTTAGCTACTATAAAATAATTGAACACTTTTAGATTTATAATTCACTTCCCTGGTTCGGTGAGACATTATTCTTAGGAAACTGAGGTGTTGAGAAGATAAGTGGTTTGTCCAAATGTGTGAGGGGTGAGGGTAGGATCTAACTAAGAATACATGTAAATTACACAATCATACTCAAGTTTATGAATTGTACTCAATTTTATACTATGACTGGGTTCAGTTTAGATATTTTTATTTTGATGACAATATATCAAGGATGTATATTACTGTGGCTCTGATACATATAATTAATCAGCTAGTATATATTAAGCACCTACTATGTGCCAGGTACTATGTTAAGTGCTAGAGTTACAAAGAAGGCAAAAAAAGTCTCTAATCTCACAGAGCTCATAATTTAATAGGAGAGACAACATACAGACTATGTGTAAATAATATTTGTAGGATAAATTCAGGATATTCTCAGAAGAAAGGAATTAACAGTAATTTAAATATAATGACATCACAACACTGTTTTTTTTTTGTGAGTCTTCTGATGCTCAAAAAAGGTAAATTGCTTGCCTATGGTCACATAGCTATAAAATAGCCAGGATTTTAATCTTAGTCTTTCTGCCTCTAAGTTCAGGATCCTGTCCAATATCAGAAGCTAATTATTTTAATTGTAGAAAAGTTCTTAGAAGTGATGGGCAGCTAGGTGAGGCAGTAGATAGAGATCTGGGGCTGGAGTCAGGAAGACATTTTTGTGAGTTTAAATCTGGTCTCAGACATTTACTAGCTATGTCACAGATGAGGAAACTGAGGCAAGCACATTTTGTTTGCCTCAGTTTCCTCATTTGTAAAATGAGCTGGAGAAGGAAATGGTTAACCACTCTAGTATCTCTGTGAAGAAAACCCCAAATGGGGTCATGAAGAGTCTGACATATTGAAAAGTAACTGAACAGCAATATTAGAAAGATGTCCTTGGATAGTAAAATTCTATTAGGATTTTGAGCCTGGAAGGGAAGGGTAAGATCTTCTGGCCACACAAACTTGGTTCAAACAGAGAAGGATCAACATGGACCCGAATTCCTCCAAAACAAAAACAAAAACCCAAGCACACACTAATTAAGCATCTTCAGATTTAAAATAACTGAAAAAAATCAATTAGAATATCTCAGCTGGGGAGAGAGAATTGGGATTCATCATAAATTTATTATCAGTAAAGCTGGTGTTTCTTCAGTGGAAAGGGCAAAAATGACCTCTCTATTACTGCATAATGACGATTAAAGTGTAAACAGTAAAAACTAGCACCATTACCTAAGCAATTTGACACTTCTTTATTCCCAGAGATTAACTGTCTAAATTGGCCTCCATCCCTTTAAATCCAAGAAAAAGCTACAAACAAGCTGACTGTGCTAATGAATGGTAGTCAAGGTCAGTGACAAGCTTCCTTCAGTCCCCACTGGTTCTTTGCCATACTTCCCTCTGGGTTGCTGGGAAGGTTTCTGAGCTAACATTGGATGCCTAATAATAGCAAAGAGGAATATCACCAGTTGCTGTATTTATCTATCCACTTGAGATTCAGGCTCTGAACAGATGATTTTTTTTTAGTACAAGTGAAATTTCTAAAATAGCTTTATAAAACTTTAATGTAATAAAGAATGCTTGATATAATTCTCTCTATCTCTGCAGATATAGATAAAATGTTCTTTGTAGCAGTATCTTTCTTTAAAGTTTTGTAGGAAATACCAGACTTGTTCTTTTCTTGCAGCTCCAGAAAACTGATCTTGTGCTCTAGACCCTTACCCATCCCCTTGGAAGAACATTCCAATAGCTATAAACATTGTACAGATATTACTCTCTCAAGTCAGATGCCAAGCAGGCTATTTTAAAGGCAATGAAACCATTCTAGCTATGCTTCTGGGAATCCTGATGCAGGGTCTTCTTTTTCCTAAGCTACTGTTCTGATAATTTCATAAAGAATGCGTATTGACCAATAGATAAATTGACTGAGTACTGGGTCAGAATGACTTTTTTTTTTAATCAGGGATAGTGGAAATAATATTAGTCTTTGAGTCAGAAGATTTGCATTTAAGTTTCAGTTTTGACATTTACTTTGGAATTCTAGGGAAGACATTTAAACTTTTAGAGCATCAGTTTTCTCATATTTACAATGAGGATGGTAATACTTATAATAACTACAGGGGGAAAATGCTTTCTAACCTTTGAAAACTGGGTAGCCAGATGGTTCAGTGGATGGAGTGCTGGGTCTGGAGTCAGGAAGACCTGAGTTCAAATTTGGCCTCAGATACTTACTAGGTGTGAGATGCTGAACAAGTTACTTAACTATGTTTTCCTCAGTTTCCTCATCAGCAAAATGACCTTGAGAAGGAAATGGCAAACCGCTCCAGTATCTTTGCTAAGGAAACTCCAAATGAGGTCACAAAGAGTCAGACACAACTGAAATGATTGAACAACAAGAAATCTTAAAGTTCTTTATGAATGTGATATCATCAACATAATCATATTGCTGTTTAGAGTTAATGGTATTACAAATGAATAAAAAACTTTTGTTAAATGCTCACTAAGTGAAGAGCACTAGGGAAACTAATAGAAATGAAAGCCGTTTTCTGTTCTTAGGTTGTTCACATTCTTATCAGAAAAAGAACACCGACAAATGTTTTCACCTGCAAGTCAAATGGAAAGGTCCTTTAGTTCTTAGGGTGCAGTGGCAAAACATACATAGGGCTTACCCATGGCTATGTCTGTTGCTGCTAGATGAGGGACTTTCCAATATTCTCTTAAGTCCTCAATTTTCCCATTGTACCTGGGGCAACTGTTTTCCATGCCTACTTCAGTTATCATAGAATCACAGAATACAGGAGTTATAAGTGACTTTAGAAATAAATCATTTAAACTAACAAGTACCTATAAAGGAATCCCCTTATAGAATCTCTAGTAAAGTCTTTTAGCCTCTTAAAGATATTCATTGAGGGGAAGTCCTCTTTATCTGGACATGCCTCATTCCACTTTGAAAGTCTCTTATTGTCTTAGAGCTGTCCTTACATCAAGACTAAATCTGCCACTTTATAATGTCTGGAGGCAGTTAGATGGCTCAGGCGATAAGATAAGAGCACTGATCTTGGAGTCAAGAAGACCTGAGTTCAAGTTCAGTCTCTGACCCTTACTAGGTGAGTGATCCTGGGCAAGACACTTAATCCTGTTTGCAGAAGTTTCCTCATTTGTAAAATGAGCCAGAGAAAGAAATGGTAAACTATTCTAGTATCTCTGCCAAGAAAATCCCAAATAGGGTCACAAGGAGTTAAACATGACTGAACTACAAAACACAATGTTTATAATTTGCTCCTAGTCTAATTCTGTCCTTTGGGGTCAAACATGAAAAAAAAATCCAATACTTCTTACACATTTTAATCTTCAAATATTTCAAGATAACAATCACACTCCCCCCAATTTTCCCTTTTGAAGGCTAACAGTCCCTAGTTCTACCCATGAGTGCTCCCATGAACTGAATACTAGGCTGACTGCTTTCTTCTAAATTTATGTAAGGTTTTTTATATCCTTCCTGGAATACAGCACAAAGAATCCAAAACACTATTTCGGATGTGGTCTGACCAGGGAAGAATACAACCAAATGATTATTTCCCTTGCTGAGGTTACTATTCCTCTCTTAACACAGCTTAGGTTTGCTTTAGCTATGTCTGACAGTAAACATATATTGAGTGCTTTAAAGAATCCAACCCACCAAAATCCAATGGCTTTTAAAACTAGAATTGTTGTCCAATTATACCTTCTTATTTTTGTCTAAAAACTGAGATGTAGAATCTTCTGTTTATCATGAGCACATTTCGTCATGTACTTGTACCTAGTCATTCATTCATTTTAGCTAGTCAAGATTTTTATGGATCCTGACTCTATTATCCAAGGTGGAATGTATTCCTTCTAGTTATCTATCTTTTGAACATTTTATTATTATGGTTTCTAGGGCTTTATATTTAACATTGAAAAAAATGTTGAATTGCATAGAGTAAAGGACAGATTCCTAAAATGTCCCATAATGAACACCCCATAGTCATTGAAACCCTAATGACTACTGCTTGTACCTAGTCCTTCATTCATTCATTAAATAAGCATTTTTAAAAGTGTCTTTTATATGCCAGACATTGGCCTAGGCACTGGAGATTCAAACACAAAAAGGAAATAGTTTTTTTCTTAAAGGGTTTATGTTCTATTGCTTGGAGGAACACAAGGTATAGATATATAGACATAGATATACACATTAGTAAATATAAAATATATATAAAGTGAATCCAAAAAAATTTGATGAATGGGAAGCATTGACAACTAGATTAGAAAGAATTGTGTATAGAAGATGGTACCTGAGGTGAGCTTTGAAGTAAACTACATTTTAAGGTACATATATCCATAGTTGATGAACATCCCTGAAAAGGATTGGGTAAGCCTTCACACCAAAGGTGCTAGGCTTCCCTAAACAACCCATATGCCTCCATCAGTAAGCTATATATTGTCTAGAAGAGTGACCAGGATGGTTAATGACCCTCATTTAGTGGAATGTGAGGGAGTGGGATATTGAGCTCAGATTAGACAAAACATAGTGAGCACAAGATAGTTGTATTCACTATTCAAAAGGCTTTCATACAGGAGAAGGATGGGGCTTGTTCTGAATGGTCCCTGATGGTAGAAGTAAGAGCCAGATCTAGAAGGTAAAAAGTAGCATATTTTGACATCATGAGAAGAAAAACTTACTGAAAATTAGAACCCCACAAAATAGAATAGTTTGCTTTAAGATGTAAGGTCCTGATTTCTCTTTTAACTAAAGTACTGTTAGAAAAGGAGGATTGCCATTTGCCAGTTATAATGCAGAGCAGAGGTTCTTAATGTGGGGTGTGTGTGTGTGTGTGTGTGTGTGTGTGTGTGTGTGTGTGTGTGTGTGTGTGTGTATGGGATAGTTCTCTCTCTGGCAGCCTGATGAAGCTGATAGATCTTTTCTCAGAATAATGTATTTAAATTCATGAATTAAAATATATAGCATTACAAAAGGAATCAATTATTTTGGAACTGTGTTATTTAAAACACAAATAAAAACCCAAAAGTTAATGGGCTCATTAATTAAGAACCCCTGATAGTGAGGTATTATATGTGAAGATTGTGCTAGATAGCCTTTTGGGCACATCCAACTTTAAGATTCTGTAAGGGCAAGAGACTGGCACTAATGTCAGGGAGGATACTGAGTCAATTTAGGTGTTTTGGTTGCAACACATCCTTTCCTGGTTGCCTAGTTCATATGGATGGGTCTGAGAACATCAGAGAATGGTTGATTCAGCTTGGTCTTGGCATAGAGTCCCTTCTGGCCCCACCTCCTCACCAAAACCCTTAGGTTTGAGGGAAAAAATTCCACTGGGTAGAGGGCTCTTGGAGTCTGTAACATATCGAAATACTATTATATGTTTCCTGCCTTCCCAGCTCCAAGCGAGTGCTATAGCAAAGGCAAGTTTTTATCAGAATATATTCCCTAAACTGACAGATTCACAATAATTATCTCAATGAATCATTTCTAATAAACCTTTCCCCACCCCAAGGTTTCCCTTCTCTCACCCCTTCTGCAGTAAGTTTTTGTTCCCTTCTTGTCAAATCAAGTGGGGGAATATGGGAGGTTTCATCTAATACATTTTAAAAAATCAGCTTTAGATATTTCTGGCACAGAAAAAAATGAGGTATGTTAAGATACCTTTTGAAATGGAAAATGCAATTAATATTCATTTAGATATCCAATGTATTATCTGAAGTACTTAAATCTACAACTAGGAAGCTGAAATATGAGATCAATGATAAATGAGTGAGATATGATAATGAATGAGAACTATGTTACATAAGATAAGGCCCTTCTTACATTTGAGATAGGGACACTAAATAAATTTCCTTGTGGCTTAGACTGATTAAAAATAGATAAGAAGTTTCTTTTCCCTCCCAGACCCATCCATATCTGAGGAGCAAGAGTTAAAACCTCAAAATGGCACTTTAAACCTGAAATGCAAATTCCTGATTACCCAATGAAGAAGATGAGACTAAGATACATGTAGCCAATGAACTTTGGACCACATGAACTTAGTTAGTGCTGAATCTTCTCATTTGAATCAAGACAGTTCATTAATTACACAATTTTAAGTTTGAAAAAGAAGAGGCTTGGGAAATCATGATGATATAAATATTACTGGGTGATTTTAACTTGCTGAGAGAAGCTATTAAGCTATTAAAATTCATTAGAGAAGAATATTGCTCATCTGTTTATACAGTTTTCTGAGAGTTGGTAGATAGAAAATGGGATAAATAAAATATATGAGTTTTAAAAGTGGAATAGATTCATCAATATATTAAATCCACACATGGCAGGAAGTTGTTTTGCTTAAAAAAAAAAACCCATATATAAAGAAGTCAGAGAGTAATGGTATGACAAATGAGATCTGTGACATTGATGTTAGATATATAAATAGTGTTTCCCAAAACTTTAAATTTGGAGAAAACATGTTATTGTTGTAACCTGTGGACACTCAGGGCTAATTTTGGGGAAAGATACACAAAATTAAAAGGCTATCCTGACATACTTTTTTCAATCCCTTGATGACTTGGTCCCCATCCAGAGGATCCACTACAACACATCTTCTAAATGAAATAAAAGAGGCCTTTCACAACTGAAAGCTGTGAACCCCTTTTAAAAACTATCAGCCCCCTTAGATTTCAAATGAGAAGCAAAGAAGAGCACAGAAGGCTTTGGACCCAGCAAGCATAATAGTTCCTTTGATACTAATATCCATTGGTGATTAATAGAGGGGTATAAGATAAATACATTTACTGAGAGAAGCATCCTTACCTCAAAGAACTCCCAAAATAATTTCTGGACTTATTAAATAACCATTTATTAAAGTTTATTCTCTGCAAAAAAATGATGTATTTAAAAATCTGTTTATTTTAAAATGTTTTAATTCATGATTTATTAATATCAGTTTTTCCCTAATGTCTCCCTTTGCCCCCTCCCCAGCTCATGGAACTCTCTCTCAGAAAAAAATAAGCCTAGACAAACAGAATACATTATTCCATTGGCCTTGACTGAAATATGTCATTTTGTACCTGCAGCCCACTTCATCTGACAAGAGGAATGAACCCTGTTTCCTTATCAGGCACCTGGAGCAGAGCTTGGCCCAATGCTTGTTACAGAATTCTAAAGTTTTTCCAGTGTTCTTTTGTTTCAGCTTATTACAGTCTATATATATATATATATATATATCCTTAACTTCTGTGTATTGGCTCCTAGGTGGAAGAGTGGTAAGGGTGGACAATGGGGGTTAAGCAACTTGCCCAGGGTCACACAGCTGGGAAGTGTCTGAGGCCGGATTTGAACCTAGGACCTCCCATATCTAGGCCTGACTCTCAATCCACTGAGCTACCCAGCTGCCCCCAGATTATTACAGTCTTGATGGGAATTGTTCTCTGCTTCCTTTCCTACTGGTCAACCAAGTCCCTCCAAGCAAATGGAAAAGTTGGAGCAAGGGGTGTAGATTTGCTCCAAACACAAGGATATGGCTTATAGGAGAAAGGTAAATCATTGACTTGCATACATGCTTTTTGTTATTATTGAGTCCTTCAGTCACATCCAACTCTTCCTGACCCAGTAGACCAACTGTCCATGAGATTTTCTTAGCAAAAATTCTGGAGTGGTTTGCCATTTTCTTCTTCAATTTTTCTATAGATGAGAAATTGGGTCAGACAGGATTAAATGACTTGCCCAGGGTCTCACACAGCTTAGGAAATGTCTTTAATCAAATTTGTCCCCTATTTTTTGGTTCTTTCCTGATTCTCTTTATTTTTTCCAGCTCTGTGACTTAGGCTTTTACTATCCCCCAGGCATGGAATAATCTTCATCTTCCTTTCTGCCTCACTTTTTTGGACTTCCTTCAAAACACAGCTCACTTTCTTGGACTTTCTTCCAAATGCAGCTCAGATATAGCCTTTACTTGGGAGACTTTTCTTTTTTTCTTACCCTCTTCTCCCCCATCCAGTGCCTTTCCTTTAAGATGAATTTCTATCTACTCTAGAAATTTTTTATGAGCATAATTATCTCATTAGAATGGCAGCTCCTTGAGAACAGAGATGGTGTTTGGGGGTTTCTTTGAATCCCCTGTGCCTGGAATATAATAGCTTCAAAAATGCTTGTTGACTGACTGACTTGCTGACTGGTCACATTTTCCAGAATGGTAAGCCCATCCATGTTGGAAATGCTTCATGTTCAAACTTCCTCAAAGGAGACAAATTATCAACTCTTATGTAATTTATAACCTTCAGGAATTGGTCCAGCAATACCTGGGACCTCTGGGAGGGGGGGAAGTATCCAATATACTTTTATTAGTATGAATTATTAGCACCTAAAAATCCTAAATAATTAACCCAACAATAAACCAAACCTTAATTTGTAGCAGATTTCTATTTAAATTTAAGTTTAAGTTTAAATGTTCAGGCTAAGATAATAGTAGTCTCCAAGCTATTTATAGCTGGCTCCAGCACCACCACATGGATAGCAATACAAGAAAAATATGAACCAATCCAACTCTTGAGATCACATTCAAATGGAGAGACAAATATATATATATATATATGTACATATGTATGTATGTATATACACCTATATAATTGAGAAGCATTTAAATACAATGAATGTAATTAGGAAAGATCATTTTTAGTACTTCAGGAGGGAGATGAGGAAAGGCTTCATGTAGAAGCTGTTGGCAGCTGGATGCTACAGTCAATAGAGCACTGGGTCAAAAGGATCCAGCAGTACCACTAACAGGTCTGTATCCCAAAGAAATAAAAATAAATAGGAAAGGAACTATTTGTACACAAATATTTATAGCTACACTTTTTATGATGGCAAAGAATTGGAAATTAAAGGGATGTCCCTCGATTGGGGAATGACTGAACAAATATGATGGCGATGAAATACTATTGGCTATAAGGAATGATGAACAGAGTGAATTCAGAAACAGCTGCAAAGACAATTCTGATAGACTTATGAGAAACAATGCTCTCCACATCAAGAGAAAGAACTGTGGGAGTAGAAATGCAGATGAAAATATATGATTTATAACATATTTATAGGGTATATGATTTGGGGTTTGGGTTTATGAGACTATTCACTTTAAAGTAATGAATAATATGGAAATATGTTTTGTTTAATAATACATGTATAACCGTGATTGAATTGCTTGTCAGCTCCCAGAGAAGGGAGGGAAGAAGGGAGGGAGACAACATGAATCATATAACTTTGGAAAACTTATGTGGAAATTTGTTATTAAAATTAAATAAAGATAAAACATAAAAAAATAGAGCACTGTGCCCAGACTAAGGACTGAACCCGAGTTAAAAATCTATCTTTAGATATTTACTTGTTGTGCGATCCCGGGCATGTCACTTAACCCTGTTTGTCTCAATTTTCTTATATGTAAAATGACCTGGAGAAAGAAAATGGTAAACCACTTTAGTATCTAGTATCTAGTGTTTGGAGTCATGAAGAGTTAGGCTTGATTGAAAAGACTGAACAACAAAGAGGCTGGTACTTGAACTGCAAACTAAAGGAAGAGAGAGATTTCTTAAATGGAGGGAATGAATCTAAGCATGCAAAATGGCCAAAAAAAGTTGATTTATTTATTTTTCTCTTTTCTCAATATATGCAACAAGGTAGAAGCCAGTGTATTGATGTCTGTATGTTAGGAGACTTGGGGTATGTAGGGAGAAGGGGAGCTGTTGGTATGAGAGGAAGGACTATAGGGAGATTTAAAACTGAGAATAAAAAGGAATATTTTAGCTAGAGTTTTGTAAGATACTTCAGCACAGGGTACCTAATGGGGAGAGAAAAGAGGGTTATAACTATTGACTCAAGAGACAAGTAAAACATTCAGGAAAATTATCATGGCCAGGAGGCCTACAGCCTGAAAGTAATTAGTTTGGGCTTAAAAGACTTAAAATAAAAATTGAAATTTGGATCCATTGCACAGCAACAGACTACCAATGTTGTTGTCATTTAGTGCATTATGGCAAGGTAAAATTTGATAGAAGTTTGTAAAAACTGTCTGGTCTGGCAAATATCAAAGAGGCAGTCCTAAAATATTTGCATTTGTAATCTCTTCCCTTCCTTGCCCAGGGGCAGGTGGGCCTTTCCAAGATCCAAGCTGAGATTCCTTAAGGTTGGGACTGAGAGAAGCTCTGAGACTCCACTCTGAGAAAGGAGATAAGCCCAGAATTGATAGGCCAGAGACTATGAATGAACCATTAAAACATATACAGGCAGCTTTGCAGAGAGAGCTGAGGAAGGAGACAACTTCTAAGACAGAAGCATGACTGGGCTGGAAAGAATCATAGGTTTAAAGCAAAAGGGAAGAGGTTAGGATAAGATCAAGCCAAAAGTTCAGATACCGGGAAAGTGAGCAAGGTTCAGCTATCATTGAAGGAATGAGATAATTTTCAGCACTAGGAGAAGGGCCAGCTCCTGCAGGGTTTGTGCCTGAGGGTCAGAAGTAGGTAGTACTTCCTTCTTAGGACTCTACCTTTTTATTAGTTAGCTTCAGCTAGGCAGCTCCTGTCTGCTTACAGCAGCCTCCCCTCTCTGCCTCCAATCCTCCAATCCTCCCTGAAAAATATAGCCTTATCTACATGACCTCAGAGAAAAGTGGGTGGGTGGGGGAAGGAGAGGGCAGAGTGCTGGTGAGACTCATTAAGAGTTTTAATGGAAGAAATGACAGGATATAGCAAGCTTGTCCATATTGAGTAGAGAGATGTCAAAGATAACCTTCCTACTTGCTGTACACTCACCTGACCAATTCCTGTGAAGCAAAATGGAGTGAAATGCTTATTTGAGAAGATCAGCCCTTCCATCTTTCCACTTACTTATAAATTGTCCTTCAAAATTGATACACCCAGAAAAATACCCAGTTATTTTAAATACCTCTTTTCCTCTTCAGGAAAAGGAACTATAGGAATGGAATATGTTTCTGGCATTTTGGAGATTGCAAGTAGTTAATTTCTTCATGGAAGATCATATTAAGGAAGTCATCTTTCATCTTCTGTATCTTCAAGGTAAGGTCAGGTGTTCTTAATTTGGGATCCATGAAACCTCTATGAGACCTATGGACAGATTTCAAGGGGTCCAGGACTTGGCTAGAAAAAAAATTGTTTTTCTTTGTACTAAGCCTTAATTGAAATTTATTTCTTTTCTTCAATTATTAAAAATATGATAAAAATAAAGCATTCTAAGAAGCCTATAGGCTTTGCCAGCCTACCAGAAGCACCCATGAGACCCACACATGTACACATAAAGATTGCATGCTTCTGGATTGAGTAGAGACAGGTTTTTCTTTAACCATGATCTTCAAGCTTAGAGAGAAATAAGCTTTATTTTTGCCCCTTTCTCCATTCCCCTCTTCACCGACAGAAGTTCCTCATTCTTGCTGAGAAATGAGGAAAAGATTTTTCTTACTGCTAGCTATGCATCCCCATTAGGTAGAATTTTCCATCCTGAGCCCCCTTGTGCTATTGATTGTAAGAAATTCTATGCTCGGCTACATTTCAAATCTGTCAGACTCGGTGATACAGTCCAGGTGCAGCCAAGTGTAAATGCTGTTAAAGCTTTTGGTTTAGATGACCTTGATATTGGGTTCTCCTCAGGACTAAACTGGAGTTTTCTCCTTGGGCAGTGTATTCTTCCTTTAATTACTACTGTCTATTCAAACATAGAGCTCATTTGAGACACCTTTATCTTTCAATATCCCTATCATTCATTCCATCTGGGAACCGCCCTATATTTTTCATGCCTACATTAGACAATTGGGAAAAGTGTAGTTAATTAATTAATTAATTACAGTCAGCTGTCACAAGAGGAAGAAGATCTCCACCAACTCCTCCAGCCCGTAATGTATTAGCTTTATTTTTCAATACAAAAGACCAAGTCAATAGCCATTTTCAAAGATCCTTCCAAGGACATTTTTGTTTTTGTTTTTTAAACCTTATCTTCCACCTTAGAAGTAATAGTACTGGGTATTAACTCTAAGACAGAAGGGGAGTAAGGACTAGGAATGGGAGTTAAGTGACTTGGCCAGTGTCACATAAATAGGAAGTGTCTGAGGTTGGAATTGAACGCAGGACTTCTTTTATGTAGACCTGGTCCTTAATCCACTGAGCCATGTAGCTGCCCCCTAAGGACATTTAAAAAATTAATTTGGCAGCTAAGTGGTTAAGTGGATGGATTATTGGCCTTGAAGTTCGGAAGAATTGAATTCAAATTCTGCTTCATATATTTGGTATCTGTGTGACTCTGGGCAAGTCAATTAAACTCTCTCAGTCTCAATTTCCTCATTTTTAAAATGGGGATAAAAATTATATATCTCAAAGCATCATTATGAAGACCAAATGAGATAATATATGCCAAGTGCTTTGAAACCTGAAAGTGCTATATTAATGTAGTCATTGATACTATAATAAGTTAGTATTGGAAATGAATCACATGGAATTACAGAATCTGGATCTCAGCAAACTTCTAGTTGAACCCATAAAAGACAGGAATCTTTACTATAAGAAGTAGTTACATAGCACGATGTATAGAGTATAAAGCCTGAACTCATTTAGATTTGAGTTCAATCTTGGCTCAGATACTGTGTAACAATGGGTAAGTCATTTATTCTCTGTCTAACTCAATATCCTTAATGTAATATGGGGATGAAACGTCTGAGTTTTTTTTTTTATCCTTATCTTCTATTTTAAAATTAGTTCTAAGGCTGAAAAATAGCAAAGGCTAGTCAGTTGGGGTTAAGTGACTCGTGCAGGGCTACACTAGGAAGTGTCTGAGGTCAAATTTAACCCAGAACCTCCCAACTCCAAGGTTGTTATGAAGATCAAATGAGATAATATTTGTTAAGTGGTTAGTACGTTCTCCCTTCCTTTGTTCTTTCCTTTTCCCTCCTTTCCTCCTTTCCTTCTGCCCTTATTCCCTCCCTCTTTCCTTTCCTCACTCTTACATTTCTTTCTTCCTTTTCTCACTCCCTCTATCCCTCCCTCCCCTTCTTTCTTCTCCTTCTATCCCCTTCTCCCTCTTCCTTTCTCTGTTTCTACATGTTTTCTTTTTTCTGTCCTCCCTTCCTTCCTCTTCTGTCCATTTTTCTCTCCCTCCTTACTTATAGTATATTCTGCCTGGCTATCTTAGAAAGAATGGGAACTCACTCCATATTCAGGCAGCTCATTTCACTTTTGGACAGCTCTACTTTCTAGGTAGTTTTTCCTCTCATCAAGCCTAAATTGGCCTTTTTGTTATTTCCACTCATTATTTCTAGTTCTGACTTCTGTGGTCATGAGAATTTAAGGATTGTCATTTGATCTTTTATTTCTCATAATTTCCTTTGCACTAAATTTGGATTCATTATGAGTGTAATGAGGAAGGACCTATGTCTTGTTGCATTGAATATTTTTCTAACTTTTTCTTTTCTGTTCATAACTTTCTCTTTAAATCCATGCCAAGATGACATATGCTCCTTTAGGCAGATATTTTAAACTGATTCCTAAAAAAAAAAGATTACCTAAAGATTTTAATTTTTCCATCACTAGCAGGATAGCTGTTAAATATTTACATCTCATGAGTGCCAAAGTGAAGCAAAATGGGCCTGAGGGGAGTAATAAGGAAAGAAATTGCAAGGTATGGAAAATACCTACATTTGTTGCATCAGCAAAGAAAGGAAGGGATAAGGAGACCTTCAACATGATAGTCCTTTCTTGGTGAGAAGTTATCATTGGCAAACTTAAGCCTAAATACTATTACATGGAATTAAGAAATACAAAAAGGAATTTTAAAATGGGAATGCTAGAAAAGAGGAATATTAACACTAAGTCATTTCTTTAGTGCTTTCATTTTAAGAATTTTTCTCACATAAACCTTGACAGAAGGGGGCATGATATTATTTTCATTCACAAATGAGAAAACAAGTGTGGAGAAATGAAGGGATTTAGTCATTATCTCATAGATTCTGATTATCAGAGCTGGAATTCAAACTCAGTTCTCTCCTTATTACAATGCAATACTTTAATCACGCTGCCTACTTCTTTCTAACATATATTATCACCCTTCCTCTCTCAGCTAACATACTATTTTAGTCACTGGGGGAGGCACCATTTTTGTTTACTAGAAAGTACAGAAGTTCCAGGTGCCTCAAAAGTTGCAACAACCAGAGACAAACTATAGCTTATTTCCTTTATTAACTCTTAAATTATACCCAAAAAATCATTCTAGATAATTCTTGAGAAGATTGTAATGATCTGCTATTATAAAGTAACCTTGGAGACAATTTCATATTTAATCAAGATGATGATGCCACATCTACCCATCTGTACTCTGGACCTTTTATGACATGAAAACTTAAGACCTAAATTATAATAATTCAAACCCACTTTTGTCTAATTCCATATTTCATAGAAAAAACCTGAAGAGTATTCAGAATACATATTTGGCTATCTTTTAAATCTAATTATATTTAGATGGCAATAGTCTAGAAAAATCTTAAGACACTGCTTTCTTCAGCTAAAGTAAAGCTAAAGGCAGGAGTAGCAATCATGGTCTTAGACAAAGCAAAAGCAAAAATAGACCTAATTAAAAAAAGATAATCAGGGAAACTACATTTTGTCAAAAACTACCATAGAGTCAGCTCTTGGTGGGGGGGAGGAAAGAAGGGATGGAGACAATATTGATCATATAACTTTGGAAAACTTATGTGGAAATTTATTAAAAAATAAAGGAAAAATACCATAGACAATGAGATTATAGATCAAGTTCCTCTGATATAGGCCCCATTTCTCAAATATATCCTGAGTATAGAACTGAATCAAATTTATAAAAAATAATAGCCATTCCCCAACTGATTAATGATCAAAAGACATAAACAAGATGTTTTTAGAAGAAATTAAAGCTATTAATAGTCATGAAAAAAATTTTCTAAATCACTGTTGATGTAAAAATTTAAATTAAAACATCTCAGAGGTACCCCTCACACCTATCAGAAATGACAAATGTTGGAGGAGTTGAGGGAAAAATAAGTATACTAATGAAGTATTGCTGGAGTAGTGAACTGGTCCAACCAGATTGGAGAACAATTTGGAATTAGACCAAAGCATACCTTTTGACCCAACAATAACAAACACTAATATATATATATTATATGTATATATATATACATTATATATATGTACATCAAATCAATCAAAGGAAAATGAAAAGGACTTATATGTAAGAAAACATTTATAGCAGCCCTTTTTGTAGTGGCAAAGAATTGGAAATTGAGGAATCAATTGGGGAATGACTGAACAAATTCTGGCAAATGATTGTGATGGAAAATTATTTAGCTAGGGGAAACGATGAGAAGTTTGGTTTCAGAAAAATAGGACCAGGACGCTATGATGTGAGGCAAAGTGAAGTGAGAAGAGGTGTAAGATCATTGTGCACAGTAACAGCAATGTTGGAATGATGATTCACTATGAAAGATTTGGCTACTCCTATCTGTACAATGAACCAAGGCCATTCCAAAGGACTCATGATGAGAAAAAAAAATGCTATCCATCTCCTGAGAGGGAACTCATGAATACTAAGTGCAAACTGAAATGTAATTTCTCACTTTATTTTTCTGGTTTTTTTTTT
Organism: Gracilinanus agilis; assembly: GCF_016433145.1. Lineage (NCBI taxonomy): Eukaryota > Metazoa > Chordata > Mammalia > Didelphimorphia > Didelphidae > Gracilinanus > Gracilinanus agilis. The sequence continues at coordinate 378,960,116 of NC_058132.1, read as the reverse complement.
GGTAATATGGCTAATTCAGGAATATGTTTTACGTGATTTCACATAATAAGTAAATAATAAATTATGATTCAGCAGAACTAACTCATTATAAAATATATAGTAATATGCTGAACATCTTGTCGACAGTCCTCATTCTTCTACGATGTATATCAGTATTAAGATTACTTTTTTAGTCTTGAAATTTCCTAGAACATGATGAAACAGTAAGGATTTTTGCCACCAGATTCCTTAAACTAAATTGAATTAAATACAAACCCATTGCTAGAAAGGATAGCATCTGGCAATATGTGTTTCAAATAATTGGCACAGAGCTGTGACTATCACAACAGAAGTCTGAGCTGGAACTAGGAATACTTTGAGTCATTTTGAGAAAGAGCTCACCACAATAAGAATTTGTTCCACAGAAAGTGTCTTATGAAATGAATGGATTTTTACCCAAGTTTTCTTGGTCATTTCCCAAAGGAAATTAGATACCTTTGACTAGTCATGCTGAGTAGTTTGGCACATGTTATACTCCTTTACAATATTTGTATTTCCTGCTAAGAATCAGTTCCAGGCCACTATTGTTTTCATCTGAACAATTCTTGAATATATTGTATATAATTTGTCCAGGACAATGGGACTATCTTCTCCTTCTGAAACAACACTATATCTCTTCCCCAAAAGACATCCATAGTGGCTATGGTGATAAGTGATAAATAGCTTAACTTGGCATGTAGATATTGTTACAGATATATTTCACAGATAATTCAAAGTATAGGCTAATCTAAGTTTTTTTTAACCCTTACTTTCCAACTTTGAATGAATACTGTGTTTTGGTTCTAAGGCAGAAGAGTAGTAATGTCTAAGCAATGGGATTAAGTGGCTTGCCCAGGGTCACACAACTAGGAAGTATGTGAGGCCAGATTTGAACCTAGGACCTTCTGTCTCTAGGCCTGGCTCTCAATCCACTGAGCCACCTTATTACCTCCTTCTAAGATTTTTTTACATTAATTATTTGGAAGTTCTTTAATACAAATTTTCAATGGAGGTGTCACAACATAATTCCAGGATGCATGGTTACAGACATTTCAGCATGCCAAATTCCAGATTTATTAACATAAATTCTCAGAAGCACTAACAAAACAGTTTCAGTACATTATAGTAATTGAAGATTCAGACTTTTGTCTTTAGAAAAGAGTTTGATAACCCATTTGGGCTTATAGGGTGGCCTGACTGACTCTTGGAAGAATTGTAAGGACTTCGCATACATCCTGTATATTGCTGTATGGGCAAAATTCTCATCTATTAGAATGTAAGCTCCTTGAGGGCAGGGAGTATTTCTATTTTTTTTGTATTCTAGTAATTAATATAGTGTTGTAATATTGTAATAAGTAATATTGTTGATGGCTTCATTTGTAAGTATATGCATCTTTTTCTTCTGTAAATGAAATTACTCTTAAATAACAGGAACTTGGATCTCCAGAGTCATTGGGCTAAGTAAGCATAGCTCCAACATAATTATATGTCAGAAGTCACTGTTAATATTCATCTTAACATATTTGTACAGCCTCAAAAGGTTTTGTCTACCTACATTCTGGAGCAACTAGTTAGTACAGTGGATAGAGTGCTAGTCCTGGAGTAAGGAAGGGTCATCTTTCTGAGTTCAAATATAGCCTCAGATATTTACTGGTTGTATAACCCTGTTCAAGTCACTTAACCCCATTTATTTCAGTTTCTTCATATGTAAAATAAGCTGGAGAAGAAAAAGGCGAATGATTTGAGCATCTTTGCCAAGAAATCCCAAATGGAGTCTTAAAGAGTTGTACCCAACTGAAAACAACTCAATAACCACCACCACTGATATTCTGGAAAATGAACTTATCATTATGAATCTTGTTACCTAGAGGCACCTAGGTGGTTGAGTGGGTAAGATACTAGACTTGGCTTTAGGAAGATCTGATTTTAGATATCATCACAGGCATACCAATTGCATGACCCTTGGTGACTTACTTGACCCATTTGGCTTTAGTTTTCTCCATGTGTAAAATAAAAGTGATAATAGAATCGACTTCACTGGATAGTCATTAGGATCAAATGAGATTACATGTGAAGGATGTTGCAAACATTAAGTTATTACATAAATGTTAACTATCATTCTAGGTAGTATAGCAGATATAGTTCTAGACCTACAGGTAGGAAGACTTGAGTTCAAATTTGGTCTCAAACACTTACCAATTCTGTTATCCTGCACAAGTCACTTAACCTCTGTCTACCTAGTTCCTCATATATTCTTGTGAAAAAGTAGGCACTTGAGAGAGATTTGTTAAACCAAATAAAATCAACAATGTTGTGATATATCTATAACCAGTAAGAATGGGGGACACCTATACCTGTTTTCACAAGGGAAAGTTCTGGAGAAATGGAGAAATTTAAGATGAAATAGAATGGGAATGGTCAATGGGAAAGTTTCTAGAAGAAATAGGAAAATATATGATTGAGAGCATAGACAGAGGAGTTGAACTTTGCAAAGAGAAGGGTTTTTTCTCTATAGAAAGGAATAAAAGAGAGATTGTTCTAAATATAGAGGAATTTGGTATGGGGTAAAGGAGAAGAAAGCTCTTGGAGGATGACCTTTATTTTCTTGGTAAAGTTCAAGGCAAGGAATCTATTGAGAGACAGAGAAATAGAATGGAAACCAAAGTGAGAGAGAGAGAGAGAGAGAGAGAGAGAGAGAGAGAGAGAGAGAGAGAGAGAGAGAAGACAGAGGTAACAACAAAAGAAAAAGAGGCAGAAAGAAGAAACACAGAGGGAAGAATGTTGTAAACATGAGATAAGGAAAAGTTTGAAAAAGCAATCAATGAGAATAGAATAGATTGCTGACCTGAGGAAAATAGAACTTTTATGATGAAATAGCAAGGGCTCAATTAATTTTGGACAAAAATACTAATTTTTCATTGACCCAGTTGGCATAAAACTTGGACAAAATGGTTCTTAACCATATCTTAATTGGAAACTTTAGATTTTTTAATTTGCTTTTAAGTAATCATAAACAGATCAAAGAAGGTATATAAAATAAGGAATTTTGCAATGGGATTAAACAATTCCTAGTGGCCTACCTATTGCTTTAAATTCATGAAAAAACAGTGATATAAGCATCTTGGAGAGTCAAATTCAACTGTAAAATATTTCTAAACCACTCCCATACATTTAAATTCTCAATATCTAAATAATATATTTCAATTTACTGGTGACAGGAGGCTCAGGTTAGCTATCATTCTAGGTGGTGCAGCAGATATATTGCTAGACTTATAGTCAGGGACACTTGAGTTCAAATCTAGCCTCAGATATTTACCAATTATGTGACCTTGGACAAGTTACTTAACCTCTGTCTGCTTAGTTTCCTCATATTTTTTTTAACACTTATCAGGTGTGCACCCTATGGCAAATAATTTAACCTCTTTGATAGATCAGCTTCTTTATCTATAATATGAAGATAATGATGAACCATGCCTTTTTTGTTGTCTACTCCTTTCTCCTTGATGAATGAAGCAGTGAAACTTCAGCTACAAGGAGGACAAATGAAAAATGATGTGATTATAGGAAATGACACGATTTAGCTGTCACATCTCTCATACTTAATTGAAAGTATGTATGTGGGTAAGAAAATATTGGCATGCTTTTTTTTGACTGAATGGTTCCTGAGAAGCTCCTAAAAAGTATATTGACTCTCATATGAGTTTCAGTTTGAACTACATTCTGAGTTCCATGCCCATGCCTAAGACTACATGCCAAGTCCAGAGTACTGTATCTGAGCCTTCTTCTAATGACACCCTACTACAAGTATGAGTAAACAATGTGGCGGGCTCTTCCTTGACACTTGTAGGTCAATGGTTTGAAGGGAAATGAACAAACTAAAAAATGTATTTCCTAAAGTTCTTGGGTTTATATTGATTCGATATACTTTTTGAAGATATGTAGAGTCTAGATCAGTTGGGGAAGGGGTTCAAATGCCCAGAAGAATAACTATCCAGTAATAACTGTGTAATGTATTATATTCTTGATATTATGTGGTGTTCATTTTTTATTGCTTCTATGTTGAGTAAATATTACAAACAATAGCTTGTTGTGTCTGTCTGCTTATGTAGAGTTAATTTCATTATGCCAAGGAAAGTTCACTCTATTATGATGGTATAGCTTAGAGTTTAAGAAAAAATAGCAAGTTCAAATAAGAAGAAAGTTTGCTATAAACTGGGACTCAGAGTTGATTTCTGATTGAATAAATACATAAATCCTCACACTCATAGATAACAAACTGGTTGAAATGATAAGGAGTAAAAGCTGAAGGATAGCTGACTGTTGACTGTCTGAGAATCACTGAGATCTTGGAACTTCTTTAGCTCATCTACTTAATGTATAACCAAATGATTGTGGTACTTCCCTGGGTCTTATACTTTTTATTGAACTAAATCAAAATAGTGGCTATAAATGCCACCTGGTGGCTAAAATAATACATGCCTTGTCTACCTTATTGTACCTTGAAATATCCTAGACATGTAGCTTATTTCTTCTAGGTGCCTTTTCCAGTGTTCTGATTGCTACAGATAGTAATTGAGCAGTAATAATATCAATATATTGTGGGTCTCTGATGACCTTAACTCTCTAAAATCTAATCACCTGTTCTATTCATTAATTGATCGATTTATGTATTTATATAATATTTCTATATGGCCAATATTGTGCCAGGTAGTATGGAGGATACCAAGAAAGGTCATGTATACTTTCTTAGAGGGGCTTACAACCTATTTGGAAGTAACACATACACACACAAAGCAGGGAAGTAACAGCTCGAGTCATGTGTGACTAAGTGCCCAATGACTTATACTGAGATATAATGCTACAGAAATTAAAAAAATCTGGAAAATCACTGCTTGCTCTAATATTCAGGAATGAAAGATGAATTAGATTTATGCAGGCAGAGAGAAGGGGGAAAGAGTATTCTGTACCAGGTAACTAGAAATGTGCAAAACTTAGAGCTGGAAATGAGCTTTTATGTTCGGGATAAAGAAGCTAAAAGAGTTTAGTTGGCATGAAAAGTGCTTATGAGGTAGTAGTAGTAGATCTAATTGGATGGTTGGAGGGAGTACAAAGTTTGAAAAGTCTTTCTAGTTGGGCCATAGAGTCTAACGACAACAAAAATTAAGCAAAATTTGAAAACAAGAAAAAAGTTCCCAAATATATGAATGTGTAAAGACCATTTTCATAAGTTGGGTCCTCTAGGGTCCCATGTGTCTTGCAAACCTTTTTATCTATCTAGAGATGCATCAAAAGCATGTAACATAAGGCAAATACAGTGGCAGTCCTCTTGCAAACTTGCACCTCTGAAACATCCCCATAGTGTGCTATTTCTCACATTGGGAGAACATGTAATGGGCTTATGCTATTGCTTATGCTTATGATAAAGAGCTCTGGTGTCAGAAGTACTATTTTTCATTGTATATGGCCTTGGGCAACTCTCTTAACTTTCATAGGTTTTAATTTCTTCTTTTAGAAAATAAGTAGGTGAGACTAGATGTACTTTCTAGCTCTAGGTTTATGATTCTAATTGGGTAGAGTTACTTTTTGAACTCTGAGCATCTAGTGTCCTCAAATCTTATAAGATTATAGAGCCTGACAGATTCAAAGTAGAGCCTTAGATATTTATTCTGTCAATTCTTCCATATCCAGAAGGGTCAACCTAAGTGAAATACAAGATATTTAGCAAATTTACTCATCTTTCTTTTAAGTGTTAAGGGTTGATGGCCTAAGCAAGACACATATAATTTGTAAACTCTCAGCCTGAAAATTTTATTTAGATATATTAACATTAACATGATTTTCTTGCAAATGTGAGAAGATATGGTTTTTAATATATAAGAAATATAAATGAAATAGAGAGGAATTCTTCCCTCCCGGACCCAAACTGGCTTCCATTACAGCAATGGCATTTGGTGGGTCTTTTAATATATTTTGCCCAGTACATAAGATATATCTTTTTTTATTCACACTCATTTTTGTTTGAGGTGTATATGTGTTTTTGACCTTTCCAGACAAATTAAATTGAAAATAAAATATGATGAAAATGAAGCAAAGAATATAAAGATAATCTTTAAATCACATTATAAAATGAATAAAAATACTGACTGCTATATAATGAAGTAATTGAAATATGTTTTATTTATTTAATTTATTATAGGAAAAAGTGCTTGTATTCATATTAGAGAACTGAAGTTTATTTTAAGGTTTGGTTATAGACTTCTATAACTAAAAAAGAGTTGGAAAGAACCACAGGATTCATTTAATCCAACTTCATAAACCCTCTTTGATGACATATGAAAACAATGAAGTAGAGAAGGGGAAAGGTGACTTGCCCAAGGTCACAGAAATTGTTCAGTAAATCATCAGTCAGATGCTTCATTCTCTCTAATATATCCTAATACATGGATACTAGTCTTTCTCTTGTTTTGGGCTCATCTGAGAAAAGAAAATCATAATCCTCTAGAAGAAGATTCAACTTTTCCCTAAGGAAATTGAGAAAAAAAAACTTAGGGAATAATAATGGCGTTATTTTCAGAGATCTGTGTATACTGACAATAACTGAGGGTGGTGAAAAGAGAAGCATTTTCACTGATTTCACTGACTCAATGATTTTCCTAAAATAAATTCAACACTACTACTTTTTTTTTGGCATAAATACCTTTGAACTTTATTTTTTTAACATATAATAATATTTATTTTTTAGAAAAGTTAATATGATTACATGATTCATGCTCTTACTTTCCCCTTAATCCTCTGACCTACCCCCAGCCCCATGGTTGAGGCACATTTCCACTGGTTTTAACATGTGTCATAGATCAAGACCTATTTCCAAATTGTTGATAGTTCCATTGGTGTGGTCGTTTCGAGTCTGCATCCCCCGTCATTGTCCTTCTCAACCCATGTGTTCAAGCAGTTGTTTTTCTTCTGTTTCCACTCCTGCAGTTCTTCCTCTGAATGTGGGTAGAGTTCTTTTCCATAAATCCCTCAGAATTGTCCTGGGTCATTGCATTGCTGCTAGTACAGAAGTCCATTACATTCTATTTTACCACAGTGGTCTCTGTGTACAATGTCCTTCTGGCTCTGCTCCTTTTGCTCTGCATCAATTCCTGGAGGTCTTTCCAGTTCACATGGAATTCCTCCAGTTTGTTATTCCTTTGAGCTCAATAGTATTCCATCACCAGTATATAACACAATTTGTTCAACCATTCCCCAATTGAAAGACATACCCTCCATTTCCAGTTCTTAGCCACCACAAAAAGCGCAGCTATAAATATTTTCATACAAGTCTGTTTATCTATGATCTCTTTTGGGTACAAACCCAAAAATGGTATGGCTGGATCAAAAGGGAGCATTCTTTTATAGACCTTTGAGCATACTTTCAAATTACTTCCAGAATGGTTGGATCAGTTCACAACTCCACCAGCAATGCAGGAATGTCCCAAGTTTGCCACATCCCCTCCAACATTCATTACTCTCCCCATCTAACATTTTAGCCAATCTGCTAGGTGTGAGGTGATACCTCAGAGTTGTTTTGATCTGCATTTCTCTAATTATTAGAGATTTGGAACACTTTCTCATGTGCTTATTGATACTTTTGATTTCCTTATCTGAAAAATGCCTATTCATGTCCCTTGCCCATTTATCAATTGGGGAATGGCTTGATTTTTTTATACAATTGATTTAACTCCTGGTATATTTGAGTAATTAGACCCCTGTCAGAGTTTTTCGTTATAAAGATTTTTTTTCCAAATTTATTGTTTCCCTTCTGATTTTGGCTGCATTATTTTTGTTTGTACAAAAGCTTTTTAGTTTGATATAATCAAAATCACTTATTTTACATTTTGTAATTTTCTCTAACTCTTGCTTGGTTTTAAAATCTTTCCTTTCCCAGAGATCTGACAAGTAAACTATTCTATGTTCACTTAATTTATTTATAGTTTCCCTCTTTATATTCAGGTCATTCACCCATTCTGAATTTATCTTGGTGTAGGGTGTGAAATGTTGATCTAAACATAATCTCTTCAATATTGTTTTCCAAATTTCCCAGCAGTTTTTGTCAAATAGTGGATTCATGTCCCAAAACTTGGGCTCTTTGGGTTTATCATACACTGTCTTGCTGATGTCATTTACCCCAAGTCTATTCCACTGATCCTCCCTTCTCTCTCTTAGCCAATATCATACTGTTTTGATGACCTCTGCTTTATAGTACATGTTAATATCTGGTACTGGTAGGCCTCCTTCCTTCACATTTTTTTTTCATTATTACCCTGGATATTCTTGATCTTTTGTTATTCCAGATGAACTTTGTTATATTTTTCCTAATTCAGTAAAAAAGTTTTTTGGTAGTTTGATAGGTATGGCACTAAATAGGTAAATTAATTTGGGTAGAATTGTCATTTTTATTATGTTAGCTCATCCGACTCATGAGCAATCAATGTTTTTCCAATTGTTAAGATCTAGTTTTAATTGTTTAGAAAGTGTTTTGTAGTTATGTTCGTCTAATTCCTGTGTTTGTTTTGGTAGATAGATTCCTAAGTATTTTATATTGTCTAGGGTGATTTTAAATGGTGTTTCTCTTTCTACCACTTGCTGCTCTGATATGTTGGAAATATATAGAAATGCTGATGATTTATGTGCATTTATTTTGTATCCTGCAACTTTGCTAAAGTTTTTGATTATTTCTACAAGCTTCTTAGTTGATTCTCTAGGATTTTTTAAGTAGACCATCATATCATCTGCAAAGAGTGATAGCTTAGTCTCATTGCCTATTTTGATATCGTCAATTTATTTTTCTTCTCTAATTGCTACTGCTAGTGTTTCTAGTACAATGTTAAATAATAGAGGTGATAATGGGCATCCTTGTTTCACTCCTGATATTATTGGGAAGTCTTCTGATTTATCCCCATTACATATGATGCTTGTTGATGGTTTTAGGTATATACTGTTTATTATTTTTAGGAAAAGTCCTTCTATTCCTATACTTTCCAGTGTTTTCAATAGGAACGGGTGCTGTATTTTGTCAAAGGCTTTTTCAGCATCTATTGAGATAATCATGAGATTTTTTTTGTTAGATTGTTGATACGGTCAATTATGTGGATGGTTTTCCTAATGTTGATCCATCCTTGCATTCCTGGTATAAATCCCACCTGATCATGGTGGATGATCCTCTTGATCACTTGCTGGAGTCTCTTTGCTAGTATTCTATTTAAGATTTTTGAGCTATGTTCATTAGGGAGATTGGTCTCTAGTTTTCTTTCTATGGTACTGATTCCAAAGCCAGGTAGATCATATGTGTTTCTTCTAGACAACTTATGGTATGTTTTCTAATCCATTCTGCTATTTGCTTCTGTTTTATGGGCGAGTTCATCCCATTGACATTCAGAGTTATAATTATCAGTTGTTTATTCCCCAACATTTTGGTATCCTCTCCTAGTTCTATCCCTTCTTCTTACACTATTTCCTTTTAAACCAGTGGTTTACTTTAAGCCAATAACCCTTGTCCCCACCCTTGATTTACTTCCCTTTCTACCCCCTCCTTTATTATTTCCCTCTTTTTATTTTTAAGGCCTAATGAATTCCCTCTCCCTTCTTCTTCCTTTCCTTTTTTGACTTCCCCACTCCCCTGCTCCCCTTGGTTTATCCCTTCTGACTTTTTCAGTAGGGTTAGATAGAGTTTTATATCCCAATGGATATACTTACTCTTCCCTCTCAGGGTTAATTCCACTGAGAGTAAGGTTTAAATATTACCTCTTAATGCTCTCTTCATCTCCTTCTCATAGTAGTATTTATACCTTCCCCTTCCCATGCCCTCTTTGTGTGTAATAGAATATCCATTTTTTTTATTCATTCAATTTTCTCTTGGTGTCCTCTACTATTCACCGCCCCCTTTTTTCCACCCCCCTCATATCACCTTAGACCATTTAGTATTCCAACCTCTCCCTATGAATAATTCTTCTAATTACTATTATAGGGAATACTATAATAGTGAAAAGAGTTCACTACAGAGAATTATACATTACATTTCTCCACATAGCAATACAATATAATTAGATATTATTGAAGCCCTTAAAGAGGCAAATTTAAAAATAAAAGTTTTCCTACTTTCCCTTCTGTTTCTTATTTACCTTTTCATGTTTCTCTTGGTTTTTTTCGGTTGGATATCAAACTTTCCATTTAGTCCAGGTCTTTTTTGTGCAAATACTTGCAAATCTTCTATCTTGTTGAATGCCCAAACTTTCCCCTGGAAGTATATAGTCAGTTTTGATGGGTAGGTGATCCATGGGTGTAGACCCAGTTCTCTTGCTTTTCTGAATATCATATTCCAAGCCTTGTGGTCTTTTAGTGTGTAGGCTGCCAGATCCTGTGTGATCCTGATTGGTGCTCCTTGATGTCTGATTTGTCTCTTTCTGGCTTCTTGTAAAAATTTTTCTTTTACTTGGAAGCTCTTGAATTTGGCTATTATATTCCTGGTGTTTGTCTTTTCAGGGTCTAGTGTAGAGGGTGATCTATGGATCCTTTCAATGTCTATATTGCCCTCTGGTTGTAGAACTTCAGGGCAGTTTTGCTGAATTATTTAGTTTAGTATGGAGTCCAAATTTCTATTAATTTCTGCTTTTTCAGGAAGACCAATGATTCTCAAATTGTCTCTTCTACACCTGTGTTCTTGATCTGTCAATTTTTCATTGAGATATTTCATGTTTCCTTCTATTTTTTCAGACTTTTGACTTTGTTTTATTTGTTCTTGCTGTCTTGAAAGATCATTGGCTTCTACTTGCCCAATTCTTGTCTTTAGAGACTGGTTTTCTGCTATAAGCTTTTGATTTTCCTTTTTGATTTGGTCTGTCCTGTTTTCTAGCCATTTGATTTTGGTCGACAATATTTGTTTATAAATTCTTTTGATTTGAGGGTGTCTTTTTCGAATTGCCTAATTCTAGCCTTTAGAGACTGGTTTTTGGCTCTAATCTTTTGGTTTTCTTTTTCAATCTGGTCATTTCTGGTCTTCGATTTACTTGCCTCACTTTCGAATTGTGAAATTCTGCCTTTTAAACTTTTATTTTCTTGCCAGATCTCTTCCATCTTTCTCATAATTTCATATTTGAACTCTTCAAGGACTTGTGACCCATTTCCATTTTTTTGGGGAAGGTTTGGATATGGTTACTTGTTTGTTCTCCTCTGCTGTTTGCTCTGTTGTCTGGATTTTTTCTCTGTAAAAGTTGTCCATTGTTAAAGGTTTTTTCTTGATCTTTCTCTTCTGGGGTTTCTGAGTCTGGCTTGCCATTGTGAGTTGTGTGCCCTTTCACCTTTATCCTCATGCCCAGGGTCTGTCTGCACTCTTTAGGCTTATGAGGTCTCAGGTCTAGTTGTTCTTAGTGTCAAGCCTCCTGGTGGTTCCCTTGCTTGTTCTTCTGCCTGAAGCTCCTTTAACAGTCTCAGGGTGCTGCTTCCATAGTCATGCATCCCTCTGCACTGGGTCCCGACTCAAGGTCCACGCCTGTGCTCAGGTTACTTGTTCGTGCCTGGGCTTATGATTCCAGTGCGAGCCTATGCTCATGGTCTGTGTTCAAAATCCGCACGTTCTTTAAACTCTTGGGGTCTTAAGCCTTGCTGCTCTCAGGAACAATCCCTGGTGATGCCAGGTAGCTGGCAATGACTTAATGGGTGCCCCAAACTTGCTGTAAGTCCTTTGCCCTGGCTTTGGCACGGTAGGTGGTGTGGGGTGGGGAAGGGGTTGCTCAGCTCACATTTTAGTGAGAGCTGTTTCACCCCCTTATAGCATGGAAATGCCCTGATTCTATGTACCTTCAACACTAGTCCTTTAAACCAAGGAAAGTACCACCATAATCTCCTAAAGAACAGATAGGTGACTATTCAGCCAAAGAACTACAAAGCTTTTTCAGCATTAGCATTGTGTTAGTCAATGCACAAATCCAACAAGGAAATAAGAAATGAGAGAGCTTTGTACCAAAAGAGGTAAGTGATGCGGTGGATAGACAAATGGGCCTAGGGTCAGGAAGACTTGAATTTAAATCTGTTTCCTGATATTTATTAGCTGTTTGACCACGGGCAAGTCATTTAATCTTTAGTCATCTCAATTTACTTAAATGTAAAGTAAGAATAATAATAGCACCTACCTCCTAGGGCTCTTATGAAGATAAAATGAGATTTTATTTTTAAAGCATCTGGCACATAGCAAGCACTATATAAATATATAAATGTTATTTTATATTACTTCCAGTACTACTACCATTGTTTTTTGGAGAGGATGGATCACCATGGCTTCTTAGTTACTGGAAGACTGAACACAGTAATGAATCTAGAATTTCATTAAAGACTTTTGTGGGGGCCTATGGACTATGATTAAGGCGCCATAGAAAGGATTTCACATGCTTCTATGGGATTTTTTGTGGAATGTTTGAAAGGTGCTGAAAAATCTATTGAGAAAAGAGCAATACAACCTCTATCTTGGCTATGCTCTCCCAACTGCAGAGTTTTCTCAATCTCCAGGGATCACTTGGATAATATTTATTAAGCCTTTATTTATGCCAAGAATTTTTGGATAAGATTAAGTCCAGCATTAAGTCCAAGAAAATTCCAGGGCATGGACCATTCTTTCTTTAGCTAGTGATCTAATGCTAATGGAAACATGAATTCAACTTCTCTTAATCTCCTTTAATAGATGATTGATCAGCAGTATAGCTAGCAGGGGCTTATTATGAACAACTATTTATTTGCGGAAGAGTGTCTGATTATCCAGAGAAGACAACTTAGATATATAGATAGAACATCACAGATATGGTGTGGGAATTGTCATGGGACTGAGGCATAGAAACATAATTTATTATTGGATAACATAAAGGGACATCATTTTGAAATCATTTGCACCTTAACTCTAAAAATAAAATTTCTAAGAGTCAGAATACTTCAATATTTGAAGGTAGATGACTAGTAAGTTTTGTGGATAGGGAAGAAAATAAAACTCCTATTTCTTAAGAGAAGAGAGAAAGTTCTTCAGTTTGAGTTTTGGCTGGAGATACTCCTACAGGATACAATAATTAGAACTCATGAACTATCCAAGTCTAACCCAAATGAAAGGAAGGTAAAAAAAATATCATTATTGTGGTTTTGGTTAGATGAATAGTGGAAATGAGCTGGAAAAGAAAATGTCAAACCAACCACGCTAAGAAACTAAAAAAACCCAAAAGAGAATTGGTCATGACCAAAAACAATAATAATTATAAGCTAATATAGTGGAAACTAGATTATCTCTAGAAGAAGTCCAATAAATGACAAAAATTCAAGAATAGAATCAAATAAAAATGGAATCCAAAGCCTCCATAGGCAACATCTGCATGATTTCATCCAATATGTTGACAAAGATACACCAAAAAATGTCTTAGTTATGGATTTATTTTTGGAAATGGAGGGTTTATGATGGCAATTCAGAACAAGGTCAAGTGAAACTAAAAATAATCAGAAGAATTATCCTTAAAGAGCTTGAACTAATTGATTAATAATGATCATGTAAGGAAATAGTAAAGCCATACAACACATAGCTATAGAATGTAAAAAGAGTAAGACAATCTGATGGATGCATAAAAAATTTATGGACTTATAGAGGATATACTTTTATACTACAAATTCAAACCTCAAAGTAGCTGGAAAACTCACCCAGAAAATTGAATGGGCCTGGACAATAAACTGAATTGGACTGTTATGATTATGTTTTATATATATATATATATATCAATCATAAAATGCTATCTAAAATTGCTCAGGCACAACATTGATTCACAAAAATTCAAGAACAATTAAAAAACTCTCTCTCCCTTTTTCTGTCCCACCTTCTCTCTACACATACTTCAATATACATTTATATTTTTGCATGCATGTATATGTCACTAGCAAGATATTCATAATTTACAAACTGAATCAACAACAAGCTTTTAAAGTCTCTGGATATGGCTCTCAAAGTGGTCAAAATTATGAAGGGACAGGACCATTAGAATTGCATATCCTTGCTCTTGTCCTGTCTGCTACATGAATTATATTGATGACACAGTGAGCCTAAAGAGGATGAGTTTACATTGTAATAATTTTATTCAATGACAGGAAGTGATTATCTTATCCATCTTCACCAAATTTTAGTAGAACCCAGAATGTAAAAGAATAATATCAGGGTAGCAATACAACTAATACCATTTCTTTTGAAACTCCACTGAAAAAAAGAAGAATATAATAGAAACTGTTATAAGCTCCTGAGAAAAGACCTTGGATTTTGATATGGAGATCTCATTAAAAAATAATGGAGAGAGGTTCCGGGTTAAGATGGCGGCAGAGTAAGAAGCAGCTCTTAACCTCTCCTGACCGAAACACACAAAACTCCTCAAGGGGACATAAAAACAAGTCCAGACGAATGGAGGAACCCCACAACAGGGCACAGCGTGGAAGGTACATGGAATCGGGGCATTTCCATCCTATAAAGGGGTGAAACAGCTCTCACTAAATCACGGGCTGAGCAACCACCCCACCCCCACCTCCTCCACACACAACACCTATAGTGCCGAAGCCAGCTAAAAAGAAATAGAGCAAGTTTGGGGCACCCATCGAGTCATTGGCTGTTCTGGGGCCTGTTACTGAGAGCAGTAAGATTTAAGACCCCAAAAAGCTAAAGAACGCACACAAAATCTGAACGTGGGAACAGGATGGAGAGTATGGGCGTAGGCGCGGTTGGGGGCGTGGGAGGAGGCAGACACAGCCGCAAGCTAAGGCTCTGAAACCCTGAGTGGGGAACCAGTGCAGACGGGTACACAACTGTGGAAGCAGAGCCCTGAGACTTGTAAAGAAACCTCTGGCAGAGGATGAAGCAAGGGGGTCCACCAGGGGGCTTGACCTTGGAAAAAAAACAGAACTCAGACCTCAGGAGCCAAAAGACCAAGGACAGTCCCTGAGCACAAAGATAAACCTGAGAAGCTGCTGGGCTAACGATGGCTACCCAGTCTCAAGAAGTTCAGAAGAGAAAGATTAACAACAAGAAAAAGAAGTCTTAAACACTCAACAACTTTTACACAGAGAAAATCCAGACAACCTAGCAAACAGAGGAGGAGAACAAACAAGCATCCGGACCCTCCTCAAATAAGGAAAACTCCTCACAAGCTATGGAAGAGTTCAAAACTGAGATTTTGAGGAAAATGGAAGAGATCTGGCAAGAAAATAACAGTTTAAAAGGTAGAATCTTGCAATTAGAAAGTGAGGCTCAGAAACCAAATGAACTGATAAGCAAATTGAACACCAGAAATGACCAGATTGAAAAGGAATACCAGAAGATTAAAGCTTAAAACCAGAAGATTATAGCCGAAAACCAGAAGATTATAGCTGAAAACCAATTCCTAAAGGCTAGAATTGAGCAATTAGAAGCTAATGATCTCTCAAGACAACAAGAACAAATAAAACAAAGTCAAAA
>NC_058132.1:378805434-378934678 GCF_016433145.1 Gracilinanus agilis | reverse complement strand
GACTGATATACTATGGTAAAATTGAATGTAATGGACCTCTGTACCAGCAGCAATACAATGACCCAGGACAATTCTGAGGGATCTATGGTAAAGAACGCTGCCCACATTCAGAGGAAGGACTGCGGTAGAGGAAACATATAAGAAAAGCAACTGCTTGAACGCATGGGTTGGGGTGGACATGATTGAGGGTGTTGACTCAAAACTACCACACCAATGCAACTACCAACAATTTGGAAATAGGTCTTGATCAAGGACACACGACAAAACTAGTGGAAATGTGCATTGGCCGTGGTTGGGGGAAATTCGGGGGGTGAAGGGGAAAGTAGGACCATGAATCATGTAACCATGTTAAAAATGAATATTAATAAATGTTTAAAAAATGGACAAAGATGATACCTACAATTACCTTGGTTTCCTCCTTTGAAGATTTCTGAGCCTGAAGAAATCATAAAGAAAAGTATGGCTGATCATTTTAAGCCATCATTCTGCAATCAAGACTGAATGAAAAGAGCAACTTATTTTTAAATTTTTATTTACTTTTTATATTTATTTTTGTTTGTTTGCTACATTAAAACACCCTGTTAATTCCCTTCCTCTCTTTCCTTCCTTCATTAAAGAAGGCATCTTTTGATAAAAGGTATAATAAACATACGTAAAACTGTCTTACTTATTTCTATTTATCAGTTTTTACTCTGAATGTGGACATACACATCATTCTTCAAAAAAATATTTCTGATGCTGTTTCTAGGAATGACAAAATATCTAACATGTAATAAATCTCAGTCTTAATAATTTTTGAAACAATAAAGTGAACCATAACAGATCATAGGCAGTTAGGTGTCACAGTAGATTGAATTCTGGCCTTGGAGTGAGTCCTAAGAACAAATCCAACCTCAAATACTTTCAAACTGTGTGACCGTAGGCAAGTTACTTACAATTGTTGTCTTGTTTCCTCAGTTGTAAACTGGACATATTAAAAGAATCTACTACATTGTAAAGTGCTTAGCACATGCCTTCACATAGTAGGTACTGTATAAATGTTAACCATTATTCTTATTATTTAGAAAATGTCTTTATGAAAGCCCACACAATATTAGCAGTATTAACAAAATGTAGAGGCCATTCTCTTGAGACAGTTACAAAAACTAATTTATAAACCTTAAGGCACTATATAATTACTAATATTAAATGACAACTTAATATCTTCAAAGGTAGAAAATGTAGATCTTTTCCTTAGGCCAAACTTTCTGTTTCTTTACATGATCTTTGTATAGTTTTTTTTAACATGTCAATACATTTAAAAATATTCCTTTTCTGACACTTTACAATCTATGTTCTCTCTCTCTCTCTCTCTCTCTCTCTCTCTCTCTTTCTCTCTCTCTCTCTCCTCCACCCCCATCCAATAACATGAATATAGTATAGTTTTGATCCATTACCATAATGGTTGCCCTACCATGAACATGGTCTTTATTCTCTATAATTAATTGAAAGAATCCATAGTTCATTTCATTGACTTGGTTACCCACTAAATTAATAGAGAAGAAAATACATACAGTAATTATTCTCCAAAAGAAGTGATCATTGTGAGCATTAGTGGTCATTTATTTCAGTCCCTTCATTTTATGGATTAGTAAACTGGAGAATCTGAATAACCTGCCCAAGATTTCACTGGCAATATGTGGCACGATGACTTTTTTTAACTTGAGATCTCCATTGCTAAAAATCTGGTGCTCTTTATGAGGTATTGTTCTTTAGGATTTGTTGATAGTGTGGTTTATCATAATATAAAAATACAAAACACAGAAAAGAAATGGTGCAGTAGCTTATTAGATAAAAGCAATAAAAATCAAAGATGAAGCTCAAATTTTTAGGCTAGATGCCTGAGAGAATAATGATGTGACTGACAGAAATAACAAAGTTGGAAGAGAAACTGTTTGGGGACCAAAATGATGAGTTTCCTTTTAATATGTTGATTTTGAGATGATAATAAGTCATCCAAAAGGGAATGTGAAATAAATCACTGGAGATTCAAAACTAGAACTCAGTGAGAAAATTCAAATATTGCACATAGAGATTTGAAGATCATAATAGTGGTAATAATTAAAACTATAATTATAAATGACTTGGCTAGGATAATAGTGACCAATAAATGAAAGGTTTCAATCTAATGATGGAAGTCAGGCTGCCAAGGGTTAAGGAGGGGATCATGGAAAGGAAATTCAAACTGGCAATATTGGGAGGCTAGAAAGAGAAGTCAAGAAAAGAGATAGACACCTTTTAATTCTTCACCTGAAGCTCTAAGCCCTTCATTTTAAAAAATAATTTTAAACAAGGCCTCAAGGCAGTGTGGCATATTTACCAAGCCTTCCAGTAGCAGGTTACTGGAGTCATTTTATAAAAAGATCACACAGATTTAAAGAAGCCTACTTGCCATTAATGTCTGAAACAAATTCAATTTAATTATCTTTTAAAAGGTGGAGGGGGGTAGAAAGTATCTCAGGGGAGCACGAACCATTCATTATCAGCTGCAGACAAGGAACTAGCCTTTCTAAAAGCAGAAGGGGGAAAATGGTACAGGGAGTTCTCTCAAGGAGATTACAGGAGCTATTTTTAGCTACAAATTAAACCTGGCTGTATTGAATTTAGTTTATTCTCCACAGAGGTGGAGGACGCATTATTTAGGTGCAGCAGCAGGCTGGTAAGGCTATTGAGGTAATTAATTCTCTTTTGAACACGAACAGCAAAAGATGGTGTAAGCTGATTAGCACCTTCAATAAGTTCCTTTTGAGTAGCTCTCTCCCACCAACTCACCCTGACTCCATGATATTTCCCTCCCTATCCCACCCCCCCAGGTTTTTCTTCAAGAAATATTCTCACAGCCCTGTTCCCAAATACTGCTACCTTGCATATTTAATGCATAGTTATTTGAGACATACAAAAGGTTTTCTAGGTTCATCACATTCAGGATAACACTCAGTTAAGTAAGGGTCAGGTGGTTTATATTATTCATTCCTAAACTAGCGTTAAAAAATAAAGACCGTCAGTTGGAACACAGAAATTTAGAGGGGGAAGGGTCCCCCTCATTTTATAAATCAAGGAATTGTAAAGCAGAGAGGGAAAATGCTCTTTGCAAGGTCACACAGCTAGATATGGAGAGAATTTGCCCAAAGTTATATATTGAGTTTACAATAAAATCAATAACAAGACCTAGTACCTGTGTCACTAACTTGGTGTTTTATTCACCATGCTAGTGAGGGATACTATGAAGTTCTTTGATGAAAAATAATCCCATAATCTCAGAATTACATGCTTCTATCACTGTCTGAATTTCAGAAAACTATGCTCTAAGAAGAAAGAATCCTTTCTAACCAATGCTAAAGAATAAGAATGTGTAAAAATACATGTATATAGCTATGTTTTTTATGTTCTCTCTCTCTCTCTCTCTCTCTCTCTCTCTCTCTCTCTCTCTCTCTTTCTCTTTCTCTCTCTCTCTTAGTTTCTCCAGTAGGGCACCTCTCTTCTCTCTTTCCTCTTGTCCTCACCCTCCCACCTCCTTCCTTCAGACAGTTTCTGAAACTAAATATTTCATTTGGGGCTAAATATTCTTGATCAACACAGAGTTGGTTTATACTGTTCCCCTGATGGATTTAGCAGTTGATGGTGCAATGCAGCTGAATGTCAGGTGTGGTTTCATGGGATGAGATTTTATGCAGATTGTCATTGAACATTTTCTATTTTTTTCTTGTTCTCAGAGCAAGACATTGGGTTAAGTTTAGGACATGAGAAGTTAGTATAGTAGAGGAGTTTTATTATCCATTTATCATGAGAAAATGATTGCTGTCACTGCTCTTAAACTTAAAATACTTCTGAAAGGAGAAATATTGTTTATAAAGCAATCTCTGAAATATAAAAAAACCCACCATCTTAGACCCTAGCACTTTGAGAAAATAAGAAAAAACATTCCTACAAGCCAAAAGAAGTTCATTCACTGCATCAAACATTTATTGAGCACCTGATATATGCAAGACACTGCACTGAATGCTTTATAGAGAAAAAATTGGCACATTCACTCCATTTGGTTCTTTTTTGAGTTGGTAAACAAATAACTAGAAGCAGTATGGTGTAGAAGAGAGAGGACTGGCCATGGAATCTGGAAGGCAAGGATTCAGCTACTGCCATTGAGGCAAAATGGTTGTATTACTGTGGGCAAGTTTCCTTATTTCTTAGTGCCCTGTGCTGCTAAAGCCTATAAGTTATATACTATTTATTCCACACTAGGAATTCCCCACTCAATGAAATCAAAGGTCCATTTTAAAATAATGACAATGATTATCAACAGAGATTTATTATGCTCCATTGTGTGCTCTCAACTTTAGGTCCTTTGAAGAATGGTCTTTGCCTTCAGGAAGTGAGACTTGAAAGTGAAGATCCCTTGATATTGGGTAGAGTATCTCATGACTCTAGTGAGGATACTTTAGTTGCCTTCTCCCTAAGGTATTACAGGAAGTCTGATCGGAAACACTTCCTAACTGTATAACCATGGGCAAGTCACTTAATTCTGTTTGCCTAGTCCTTGCCCTTCTGTCTTAGATTTGTTATTAGGGCAGAAGGTAAGAGTTATTTAAACAAAAAGATATTATAAGAAAATGATTCTATTCTAACCAATTATAATGATGATAGAGGATAGGAGCTAGATACATTTTTTCATAAGTATATGGATCTCTCAGGAAAGAAAACTACTACTACTAATGCAGATTGACAACATCTCTGTAACTTACAGGCTTACAGCATTATCTGCAAAGAAATTAAGTGATTTTCACAAGGTTACATAGTATCAGAGTAAGGATTTGAATGCAGGTTTTACTGCCTTAAATGTAGTCAGTCAATAAGAATTTATTAAATACCTACTATGTGTCAGGCATTATTCTAGTGCTGGTGATGAAAAAAAGTGTTAAAGGGTGTCATGCTCTGGAGGAGCTCAGTCTATCTAACAGAGGAGATAATAGGTAAACATCTATTTACAAATAAGATCTAGATAAGGTATGTTAGAAATAGGAGAAAAATCACTAGGGAAAGGCTTCTGAAAGAAGTTAAGATTTTAGGTAAGACTTGATGGAAGCCAGGGAAACCAGAAGTTGGAAATGAGGAGGGAAAGAATTTTAGAGATGGAATTTTATATTTATATTTATGTTTATTATACCATGTTGCCCCTTGATAATCATCATCATAATCTTCTATAACCCTCAAGTTTTCAAAGTGCTTTTTCATGTATGTTTTCATTTTATCATCCTATTTACTCTAATGCAATCCATTTTGCAAATGAGGAAGCTAAGACAAGAGAGGCTGCCAGACTTGTCCAAAATTGCCTTGCTTTTGCCAATAGAAACTACTCTAGAACCTGTAACTGCCAGTTCAATTCTTTTTCTGATAGACTAGGCAACGTAAGTAAAAGCAAGAAGGGGAAAACATATTTCTCAAGTTCTGTTATGATAATCCAGGATAAAAAAAAAGGAAAGTAGATGAGACAGAGGTTTACATCATCTGTGTCAAGGACTCTAATGCTGCTTACCAGAGATAAGAGCATACAGACTCAGGATTTGGTGACAGGGGCTTATGTGAGATTCCATGTATCTATGCAGGGATACAAAGGCAGATATCTATAACATAAGTCTTTGGGTGGGAATGGGCGGGTGAAGAAAGATACAAAATGACAGTTTTAACTACTGCTGAGGATTCATTCTAGGGCTTGGGAGACATTTTTAAATGATTACAATAACTTATGGATAAAAAGATAACTGACTTAAAAAGTGGATTAGTTTAGCATTTTATTTTTCCTCCAGGCTCATTATTGTATCTGACAGGAAAATGGATCCACCCAATGCCATTTTCTGTTTTCAGCAAAGTCATTACTTTGGAAATATTATCACTTTTGATGTTTCCATTTTTTATAAGAATGACGCCCGATACAGTTTTGTTCTCATTATGAATTCTCTGTCTCAATTTGCCTGGAAAAAAGATTGTAACCCAAGTGAATTATGGCAGAAAATTAATTAATTTCCTTGGCTATTTAAAGATCATTCAAAGAGAACAGCAAGTGGTATTTTTCTGGACTGTCTGACTTTGATCTGAACATTCTCATCATAGGATGACACGGAATTCATCAATAGGAACCCTGAGTTTAAGATGGAATTTTGGCAAGATTTGCTAGTAGGCCATGCTGATGTTAGTCATATTCATGTGGAATCCATAATTTGGATCCTTGATTCTTATTACTCATCATTTGATCTAGAAGGGTATTAGAAACCTCATATTCCTTCTAACCAAGGCAATTTGTTGTTATCAAGCACTTTAATACACTATATCTATTGTCCTAGAATCCTAGATCTTGTTCTTTTAAAATCATGTCAATTTTTATTGACATGATTTGCATGTTCTAGCCTTTTACCTATTTACAATTCATACCCTGTAATAAATCCTGGGAATACATAAGTAATCTGATTACAGACTAATGACAACAAAAACAGAAACAACACAGGCTCAATATAGTGTAATAGCCAAGTTTGGCCCCAGAGAAGAGGTTAGAAAATGTTTTTTCCCTTCTAGGGAAAGGTAGAGGGCCAGGGGGTATTGACTATACTGCCATCAAGAAAGCCATTTCTTATCAATTAAAAAAAGGGGGGCATGGGAAACAAGAAGAAAAGAACAATAACTTGTTAAAAATTATATTAAATAATTAGATAGAATAATTAATCACAGGTTCAAAATCTGACATATAGCATGTTCCACCATCTCTTTCCTCACCCATTCCCACAT
This sequence comes from Gracilinanus agilis, assembly GCF_016433145.1. Classification (NCBI taxonomy): domain Eukaryota; kingdom Metazoa; phylum Chordata; class Mammalia; order Didelphimorphia; family Didelphidae; genus Gracilinanus; species Gracilinanus agilis. Next base: position 378,927,865 of record NC_058132.1, on the reverse strand, counting down.
ATGCTTAGGACCAAGGTGAGATAATTTCTTATATTTCTTCTTTGAGGCCAAACTTGTGTTGAAATTTTGCTGTATTCGTATTTTATTGTTTTGTGGTTACTTATATTTCAATTTATATTGATGTGGTCATTTTGCATATATCTTTTTTCTCAGTTTGCTTCACCTGGCATCAGTTCATTTAAGTCTTTCCACACTTCTCTGTATTTGTCATATTCATATTTTCCTATAGCATAATACTATTGCATTATAATCATGTTATAATATGTCTAGTCACTATCAATGAATATCCATTTTTTCCAGAAAATGTGCTGGTATAAATACTTTTGTTAAGTTCTGAGGGTAGGGCTAAGATTGTAGAGAGTAGTAGCTCTGTGCTACCATAAGAATCCTCTCTGACCAAAATTAAAATATTGCCACAAAAAAATACAGGAGTGAAAGAACTGACAAGGAGACAGAATGAAACAACTTTCAAGAAAAGAAAAACCCAAAAGATAATCAAAGAACATCTGGAGTACTGGGTGAGAGAAGAGTAGAGCAAGCAAAAAGAGGTAGCAAGAAAGGAAGAGTATGTCACACCACCCCACATCTGTTGTCCAAGGCTTGGAAACTAAGCCCAAGCCAACATCCACATCCTGAGATTCTTCCTGGGCAAATAGTCATACAATCCAACCCATACTCCTTGAAATTTCAAACCTGTGGAGAAGACAGGAGTCCCAGCCTAGGGAATTCTAGTCTGGGCTTCAGATTCACACTTTGGGGTGGCTAATAGTACCAAGTATTAAGTACTAATCTCTTTGCCTAAAGCTCATGGTGTAGCTCCAAGACAAGACAATCGAGGGTGTGCCTGATTTAATCAAGTACACAGTGAGACCAAAAACTTGAGCCTAAACTTGGGGTTAGAATTCTATCAGCTCCTGACCTGATCAAGATCAGACTGAGATCAAAAGCTTATACCTAAGCTTGAGGCAAGTCTTTAAGTGATTCCAATCTCAAGGGTCAATTGAATCAAAAGGGGGAAGGGGCTCTTAGAATTCTCAGTCCTCAGATGATCACATCATCTTCAAGCCTACCTAAAATTTAATAGGAAAAATAGGCAAACAACAAAAAAAGCATCTAACTCTAAGGAATTTTTATAGAGACAAAAAAGCAAGGTACAGACATAGAAGGAAACAGTGAAAGCAAAGGAAACACATGCAAAGTCCAAAAGAAAAATATGGATTGGACACATATTCTGGAAGAACAGACTTGAAAAACTAATTAAGCAATGCAGAAGAAGAGTGGGAAAGAGAAATGAAAGTGATGCAAGAAGAAATAGATCAATTGAAAAGGAAGAACCAAAATATGACAAAGGAAAATCAGGTCTTAAAAATTAGAATTGATTATCTAGAAACTAATGATTTCATGGGAAACCAAGAAACAATAAAACAGAATCAAAGGAATGAAAAAGCATAGGAAAACATAAAATATCTTATTGAAAAAACAACTGACCTAGAAAATAGATCTAGGAGAGATAATTTGAGAATCATTGGACTATGTGAAAGGTATAATCAAGAAAAAAACCTTAAACATCACAACTTAAGAAATTATCAAAGAAAACTACTCAATGATTCTAGAATAAGAAAACAAAATTGAAATTGAAAGAATTCACAGATCACCTCCAGGAAGAAATCTTCAAATGACAACTTCCAGGAATGTAATAGCTAAATTCAAGAACCACCAAGCTAAGGAAAAAATTCTTCAAGCAGCCAAAAAGAAACCATTCAAATAACATGGAGCTACAATCTAGTTCACGCAGATGCTAGCAGTTTTTACTTTAAGGATCACAAGGCATTGAATATGATATTCAGGAAGGCAAAAGATCTGAATTTACAACTGAGAGTCACCTAGACAACAAAATTGAGTATATTCTTTCAGGAAAAAAATGGATATTGAATAAGATAGAAGATTTCCAAGCATTCCTGAGGTATAAACCAGAGCTAAACAAAAAATTTGAAGTCCAGACACAAGACACAAGAGAAGCCCCAAAAGGTAAATGAGACAGAGAAAATTTAAGGGACTCATTAAGGTCAAAATGTTTATATGTCTACAAGGAAATAGGATTTCTCTAATTCTCAAAAATTACTTTTAGTAGTAGAGAAGATAAAAGGAATTCGCCCAACCAACAGAAATCACATGATTATCTCAACAGATGCAGAAAAAGCCTTTGACAAAATGCATTCCTATTCTTATTGAAAACACTAAAAAGTATAAGAATAGAAGCACCATTCCTCAAATTAATGAATAGTATTTATTTAAAACTATCAGTAAATATCATCTGCAATGGGGACAAGTTAGAAACCTACCAATAAGATCAAGAGTGAAGCAAGGATGCCCATTATCACCTCTATTATTTAATATTGTACTAGAAATGATAGCAGTACAAATTAGAGAAGAAAAAGAAGTTGAAGGGATTAAAACAGGCAATGAGGAAACTAAACCATCACTCTTTGCAGATGATATGACTCTATATTTAAAGAATCCTAGAAAATCAACTAAAAGACTATTGAAAATAATTAACAAATTTAGCAAAGTTGTAGGGTACAAAATAAACCCACACAAATCATAAGCATTTCTGTATATTTCTAACAAAATTCAGTAGCAAGAGTTAGAAAGAGAAACTCCATTTAAAATCATTCTAGGGGCAGCTGGGTAGCTCAGTGGATTGAGAGTCAGGCCTAGAGATGGGAGGTCCTAGGTTCAAATCTGGCCTCAGACACTTCCCAGCTGTGTGACCCTGGGCAAGTCACTCGACCCCCATTGCCAACCCTTACCAATCTTCTGCCAAGGAACCAAGAAGTTAAGGGTTTTAAAAAATAAAAAAATAAAAAAATAAAATCATTCTAGACAGTATAAAATATTTAGGAATTCATCTGCCAGAACAAACACAGGAATTATATGAACACAACTACAAAACACTTTTCACACAATTAAAACTGGATCTACATAATTGGTAAAACACTAATCGCTCATTGGTAGGACAAGCTAATATAATAAAAATAACAATCCTACCCAAATTAATCAACTTATTCAGTGTCATACTTATTAAACTACCAAAAAACATTTTTATAGAATTAGAAAAAATTATAACAAAGTTCATCTGGAAGAACAAAAGATCAAGAATATCAAGGGAAATAATGAAAAAATGTGAAGGATGGGAGCCTAGCAGTACCAGATCTTAAAAGGTCTTCAAAACAATATGGCTGGGGGCAGCTGGGTAGCTCAGTGGAGTGAGAGTCAGGCCTAGAGACAGGAGGTCCTAGGTTCAAACCCGGCCTCAGCCACTTCCCAGCTGTGTGACTCTGGGCAAGTCACTTGACCCCCATTGCCCACCCTTACCAATCTTCCACCTATGAGACAATACACCGAAGTACAAGGGTTTAAAAAAAAAAGAAAAAAGAAAAAAAATATGGCTAAGAGACAGAAGGGTGAATCAATGGAAAAGACTAGGGGTAAATGATTTTGGTTAGTGTTCAATAAGCCAAAAGATTCAACATTTTGGGACAAGAACTCACTATTTGACAAAACTGCTGGGAAAATTGGAAAACACTATGGAAAGAATTAGATTTAGATCAATATCTCATACCTTATATGAAGATAAATTCACAATGGGTAAATGACAAATATAAAAAAAGAAATTATAAAGAAATTAGGTGAACATAGAATAGTATACCTATCAGATCTGTGGAAAAGGAAGGAATTTAAAACCAAACAAGAGGTAGAGAACATTACAAAATGTAAAATGAATGACTTTGTCTATAAAAATGTAAAAGGTTTTGCACAAATAAAACCAATGCAACCAAAATTAGAAGGAAAGCAACAAACTGGGAAAACATTTTTATAACACAGGTCTCTGACAAAGTTTTAATTTCCCAAATATATTAGGAACTAAATCAAATTTACAAAACAATCAAGCCATTCCCCCATTGACAAATGGTGAAAGGATATATGAAATAGGCAGTTCTCACATGATGAAATCAAGACTATCAATAAGCACATAAAAATGTTCTAAATCCCTCCTGATTAGAGAAACACAAATAAAAACAACTTTGACGTACCACCTTACACCCAGCAGATTGGCTAATATGGCAGCAAAGGAAAGTGATAAATATTGGAGGGCATGTGGCAAAATTGGGACACTAATACACTGCTAGTAGAGTTGTGAATTGGTCCAACCATTCTGGAGGGTAATTTGGAATTATGCACAAAGAATTTTAAAAGAATGCATACCCTTTGATCCAGCCACAACACTACTAGGTTTGTACTCCAAAGAGATAATAAGTAAAAATGCTTGTACAAAAATATTTATAGCTGTGCTCTTTGTGGTGGCAAAAAATTGGAAAATGAGGGAGTATCCCTTGATTGGGGAATGGCTGAACAAACTGTGGTATCTGATGATGATGATACTATTGTGCTGAAAGGAATGATGAACTGGAGGATTTCTATGTGAACTAGAAATACCTCCAGGAATTAATGCAGAGTGAAAGAAGCCGAACCAGGAGAACATTGTACACAGAGACTGATACATGGCACAATCAAATAAAATAGACTTTTCTACTAGCAGCAATGCAATGACCCAGAACAATCCAGAGGAACTTACAAGAAAGAATGCTATCCACATCTGGAGAAAGAACTGTGGGAGGAGAAATGCAGAAGAAAAACATGTAATCAATCAAGTGGTTTGATGGAGATATGATTGAAGATTTTTGCTTTAAATGATCACTCTATTGAAAATATGAATAACATGGAAATAGGTTTTGAACAATGATACATGTATTAACCAGTTGAATTGGTTCACCAGAAGGGTGAAGGGAAGAGGGGTGGAAAAAATCATGGATCATGTAACCATGGAAAAGTATTCTAAATAAATTTAAAAAAAGAAAACAATATTTATTTTAATTATTTCTTTGGATTTATTCCTAGAAGTGGAATCTCTGGATCAAAAGGTAATGATTTTATTCTCATTATTTGTGTAGTTCCAAATTGTTTTTCCAGAAGAGCTGCATTAATTCACAGGACCAGCGATTTACATACTTGTCCTTCCAAAATTCCTACAACAGGAACCATTCTCATCATTTGTTATCTTTGCCAATTTTTTGGTTGTGAAGTCAATCCTCACCCTTGTTTTGATAGGCATTTTTCTTGTTATTAGTGATTTGGAATATTCTTTCAAATGATTACAAATAGTTTTGGAATTCTTTTGTGAATTGCTTATTCATATCCTTTGACCATTCATCTATTGAGGAATGGCTTTCCGTCACATATATTTTTCAATTAGTTGTCTCTATAATAATGGGAATTTTTAAAAAATGCAGGAAAGTTTACCAGCCTTTTAACTCTTAAATTCCAATTCTATGACCTGTTTCAGGTTATTAAATAAGCAGTCAGTTGCACATTATAATCCTTCAATATGATAACTGTTACGAGGAGGAGTATAAATGACAGCTTGAAGAAGTCTTGGACTCCATGGACATTTTATAATGGAATGAAGCCAGGGTTTTTGAACAGGGAGAGGGCGGTTTGGCCAAGATGAAGAAAGGAGGTTTTTTTGGCTGTGTGGTCCAGCTTTACCAAGAATCCAAGGAGCTGATAGAGTGGGATTTGGATTTCACTGAGAACAAGATACTTCAAGCAATCGTGGCATCGGTAGAGGAAGGGTTTTGATTATCTGCTGGTGGACAGATTTATCTACCTTACTCCCTAGAGTGGTTTTGAATTGATTAACTGTGTATTGGACTTGTTCCTGGTTCCTGTGACATCTATGATCATCTAGGAACACCGTGGACGAGTGTAGCGAGAAGCCCACCTCTCCAGCCCTCTCTTATTCTAGTTAGAGATTTAGCTTAGTTTAGACCTTAGTTTAATTAAATCATTTGGGCTATTCCATAGTTTAGAAAAACCTTCTCTTCCACTTCCCTCATTTAATATCAATAAACCCAGTTTTTTTGTACTTCTTCTCTGCTCTAAGCCATTAAGAACCCACATCTTGAAGTTACGCACTTCACTGACTTTCCCTGGCTAATAGATTGTCAGTTAGCTGACCAAATGTCATTCTCAAACCTCACATCCCAATTTGGTTTCTCTGTTTTTACCTCTTAGTCCTTCCCTTGTGAGGTGTGGGAGTTTCCCCAGTTTGTCTGGCATCTAGTTATTCCCCCATTCCCAGTATTTTCTTTTTCACTACTAGGTCTTAGTTTCTCTGACACTGTACCTCTGATTTTCTTGGCCTTACCATATCAATATTCCATGATTCTTTCTCTCTTGCCATTGTTGTTGCTATTGGCTTTTTTAAAGGTCCTCTAGTCCCCTCTATCTACTCTGAAGTTGAAACCTCTGTGTCTTTTGCTTCTTACAATTAGAATGTGAGTTCTTTGAGAGCAGGAGCAGTCTTACTTTTTCTCCTTGTATTTCTCTTCATTCACCTTCCCAGTCACTCCTCAACTCACAAGCATTCCTTGGCAGTCCAGGAAAAAAGAAAAAATGGCAAAAATGGCTGCCTCTGCTGAGACGCTATTGTTTTGATTGGAGGAGGCACCATTGTTGTTATATTTGCTGTTGTGACTGGTCCTTGATTTGGCTCCTCTTATTTATAGACTCACTACCAAAACAAAAGCCTCTCTATTCTACTCAGTCTTTGGTCAGGAGATTGAGATTCAAGCATTTTTTTAAGAAATCATTGTGATCTTTCTGTAGAAGCTTTATGGTCTTAATTGGTCATGGCTTAAAATTAGATAATTTTGGAGAATAGAATAGATGCATGTCATAAAATTTTTAATTAAAGGGCTTGTAATCCTGAATAGAGGCAACACACACATACATGTGTTTGGGTATCTATCTATCTATCTATCTATCTATCTATCTATCTATCTATCTGTCTGTCTGTCTGTCTATCTACCTATCCATCTATATTCATATGTATGTATATATAAACATACATATATGTTTGTGTGTATAAATTATATATACTTCATAAATAGCATGACCATATGAAATTTCATATACATGTCTACATACAACTAAATATAGGTCTATGTAAAATGTATATTTCTCTATGTATATAAAATAGAAAACAGCACATGCGGATATATGCTCATTGCTCTAATTGGATTCTTAACCCCTACTTCTTGCTTTTTTTTTGTCACCTTTGCCCATTTCTTTGACAACTTGCCACCAAAAAGTAAAAGAGAATAGTGAGTCCATAGCACTTGGCATCAGCATCAGGAAGACCTGGGTTTATGTTCTGTGTCTAACAGTCACACAATGGCTGTGTGACCTTTGGTAAGTCACTTAATCTGTAATTGTCCCAAGAAACTAAGATGGTGACATGTATGCATTGCCAATCTCCATTTGTAAAGAATTTTTTCTCACCAAAGGTTATGCTTTCCAGTGAAATCACAGGTCTGAAGACAAAAAAAAAATACCATAAATATGACTTAGCAGATGAGTGCAAGAACACTAGTACACATACTTAATCCACTTGACATACATTTGCCATCAGGCAAGACTTTTATGAATTGAATTGAACTATAAATTTTAATATAATCTTTGATTTTTTTTAGTTATTCAACATTTGTTTTCCACCTAGTTGATACTATTACACTCTTTATTCTGATAATTTTTCAATGATAAAAATCGAGCTTCTTATGTTTCCTTTTTAAAGAAATTCCTGCCCGGCAGTAAAGGACAGTGTTCTTAGGTATATTTCACAATGGGGGAATCAATAAAAGTTGTTGATTGATCGACTGAAGAAATGAATCTACAGGTGAAGAGTGTTTAGCCCACATTGCTAAGAAGTAAAAAAAGAGTTAAAAAGCATTTCTTCTCTTAATAGGCTCATTCTTCTGTAAGAATTTATAGTTTAGGTGAGTGAAGAATAAACATAAATTATTCCGTCTCTTTCCTCTGGTCAAAAAAGAATATCAAGTCTCCAACCCTTTGTTTCAGTCAAATCTGGAGTTATTCTTTTTCAATCATAGGGAAAGGTCTTGATCTCTTTTGTAATTTTTTTTAAACCCTTGTACTTTGGTGTATTGTCTTATAGATGGAAGATTGGTAAGGGTGGGCAATGGGGGTCCAGTGACTTGCCCAGGGTCACACAGCTGGGAAGTGGCTGAGGCCGGGTTTCAACCTAGGACCTCCTGTCTCTAGGCCTGTGTAATTTTTAAGAAACTGAGAAATATCTGAAATTTTGATTATTGCAGGCACAGTTCTAGGTTAGGAAGGGTTAATTATGAAAGGAAAATAATGAGCACAGGCCAAATATTAGTTGGCTGAATATTTACAATTGCCTGGTAAGGTAGGAAGCTGTTGTTTTAGACCAAACCTATGGGAGAGAAATGGAGCAGAATACACAAAAATTAGAAACAAGAGTTTTTCTTTTTCTTTTTTTTTTATGTGATGAGAGTATGGCAGAGCCCACTTTTTTGGTCAGTCCTGTGAAAAATCAAATGTACAAAAAGATATAATTTCCCCCGCATTTCTACCTCCTTCTTGACAACATCAGCCGATAGGAAGGATGGGAATTAAAGCAAAACCAATCTCTGAAGTGTGCTGGGTGAACAGAGAGTTCCTTTGCAAACAATCCTGACAGGCTGCCTGATGACTGCAGGTCAAAGCTGCTATTGATTGCAAGATGATGAAAATCCATTTTTGGAAATACAAGTGTATAACATTCACAGAACAAGAGACCAAATTGGTTTTTCCTCTCTTCTTAGAGAGAAAGTTTTGGGAAGACAGGCAAAAGTAAGAGGTGAGTAAAAGAATTTGTGAGCTAAACTGTACTCCATGTGTCTTTTGACTTAGAAAAGATTAATCACTCTATTTTATTAGTACTATGAAAAAGAATATTTTTTCTCTTAAAGTTTCTTAGTGAATGACTAGTAGAAACTTATCTGCTCCACCGTGACCCCCTGAAAAGTACAGGAGGAGAGTAGGCACTCTGAGGAGTTTCTTTGATTTTTTTCAGTGATGTTATTGCATTTGGGCATTTGGGCATTTGCTGTTATGTTTCCCAAAGCATGCCATCTATACCATCTGATTCCTTGAATTTCTGTTTTTGCATCTATAATGATAATATTTGTAATACCTGTCTCATAAGATTGCCGTGAGAAATATGCTTAGTACATTGATTGAAAGTGTAAGTTCTTAGTACATTAGTCTGTTTTTAATATTCTCAGTTTATGTTTACCTTTGACTGAATACCATGAATAGATATCTTTTTTTAAATAATTTTTATTTTTTTGAAAAGTTATCATGGTTACATGATTCCTGTTCTTACTTTCCTCTTCACCCCCCGAATTCCTCCCCCCTACCCATAGGGATGCACATTTCCCCTGGTTTTAACATGTGTCATCATTCAAGACTTATTTCCAAATTGTTGATAGTTGCATTGTTGTGGTAGTTTTGAGTCTACATCCCCTATCATGTTCTCCTCAACCCATGTGTTCAAGCAGTTGCTTTTCTTCTGTGTTTCCTCTCCTGTAGTTCTTCCTCTGAATGTGGGTAGGGTTCTTTTCCATAAGTCCCTCAGAATTGCTATGGATCATTGCATTGCTGCTAGTACAGAGGTACATTATATTCTTTTTTACCACAGTGTATTGGTCTCTGTGTACAATGTTCTTCTCGCTCTGTTCCTTTCACTCTGCATCAATTCCTGGAGGTCATTACAGTTCACATGGAATTCCTCCAGTTTATGATACCTTTGAGCACAGTAGTATTCCATCACCAGCATATACCACAGTTTGTTTAGCCATTCCCCAATAGAAGGGAATACCTTCATTTTCCAGTTTTTTGCCACCGCAAAAATCTTGGCTATAAATATTTTTGTACAAGTCTATTTATCTATGATCTCTTTGAGGTACAGACCCAACAATGGTATGGCTGGATCAAAGGGTAGGCATTCTTTTATAGCCCTTTGAACATAGTTACAAATTGCCTTCCAGAATAGTGGGATCATTTCACAACTAAACCAGGAATGCATTAATGTCCCAATTTGTCCACATCCCCCCCAACATTCATTACTCTCCCCTACTATCATTTTAGCCAATCTGCTAGGTGTGAGGTGATACTTCAGCATTGTTTTGATTTGCATTTCTCTAATTATTAGAGATTTAGAACACTTTCTCATGTGCTTATTGATAGTTTTGATTTCTTTATCTGAAAATTGCCTATTCATGTCCCTTGCCCATTTATTGATTGGGGAATGGCTTGATTTTTTTATTCAATTGATTTAACTCCTTATATATTTGAGTAATTAGACCCCTGTAAGAGTTTTTTGTTATAAAGATTTTTTTCCCAATTTTTTGCTTCCCTTCTGATTTTGGTTGCATTGTTTTTGTTTCTACAAAAGCTTTTTAATTTAGTATAATCAATCATCCCATTCACCTTCACAGTTATAATTATCACTTGTGTATTCCCCAACATTTTGGTATCCTCTCTTAGTTCTACCTCTTCTTCTTAGCCTATTTCCTTTTAAACCAGTGATTTGTTTTAAACCAGTAACCCTTCTCTCCTCCCTTGACTTACTATCCTTTCTACCCCCTCCTTGTTATTCCCCTCTTTATTTTTAAGGCCTAATGAATTCTTTCTCCCTTCTCCTCCCCTCCCTTTTTTGACCTCCCCACTCCTCTGCTCCCCTTCGTTTATCCCTTCTGACTTTCTCAGTAGGGTTAGATAGAGTTCTATATCTAAATGGATATAGCTACTCTTCCCTCTCAGGGTTAATTCCACTGAGAGTAAGGTTTAAATATTTCATCTTAATGTTCTCTTCCTCTCCTTCTTATAATAGTATTCATCCCTTCCCCTTCTCATGGCCTCTTTGTGTGTAAGAGAATATCCTATTTTTCTTATTCATTCAAGTTTCTCTTGGTAACCTCTACTATTTTCCCCCCTCTTTCCCACACACCTCTTTATCATCTTAGACCATTTAGTACTCCAACCTCTCCCTGAGAATAATTCTTCTAATTACTATAATAGTGAATACTGAAATAATGAATAGAATTCACTACAGAGAATTACACATAACATTTCTCCATATAGGAATACAAATAATTAGATGTTATTGAAGCCCATAATGAGGAAAATTTAAAAATAAGAGTTTTCCTACTTTCCCTTCTGTTTCTTATTTACCTTTTCATGTTTCTCTTGTTTTTTTCGGTTGGATATCAAACTTTCCATTTAGTCCTGGTCTTTTCTGTGCAAATACTTGGAAATCTTCAATTTTGTTGAATGCCCATACTTTTCCTTGGAAGTATATAGTCAGTTTTGATGGGTACGTCATCCTTGGTTGTAGACCCAATTCTCTTGCCTTTCTGAATATCATATTCCAAGCCTTGCGGTCTTGTAGTTTGGAGGCTGCCAGATCCTGTGTGATCCTGATTGGTGCTCCTTGATATCTGAATTGTCTCTTCCTGGCTTCTTGTAAAATTTTTCTTTTACTTGGAAGCTCTTGAATTTGACTATTATATTCCTGGGGGTTGTCTTTTCAGGGTCTAGTGTAGAGGGTCATCTATGGATCCTTTTAATGTCTATATTGCCATCTTATTGTAGAACTTCAGGGCAATTTTGCTGAATGATTTCCTTTAGTATGGAGTCCAAATTTCTATTAATTTCTGCTTTTTCAGGAAGACCAATGATTCTCAAATTATCTCTTCTAGACCTGTTTTCTTGATCTATCAATTTTTCATCGAGCTATTTCATGTTTCCTTCTTTTTTATCAGTCTTTTGACTTTGTTTTATTTGTTCTTGTTGTCTTGAGAGATCATTGGCTTCTACTTGCCCCATTCTTGTCTTTAGAAACTGGTTTTCTGCTATATTCTTTTGATTTTCCTTTTTGATTTGGTCTATCCTGTTTTCTAGCTGTTTGATTTTGGTCTCCAATTTGCTCATCAATTCTTTTGATTTGGGGGCATCTTTTTCTACTTGCCCAATGCTAGCCTTTAGAGACTGGTTTTCGTCTATAATCTTTTGGTTTTCCTTTTGATTCTGGTCTGTTTGGTTCTTCAAGGCTTCTAGCTGGTCATTTCTGCTCTTCCATTTGCTTATCAATTCATTTGATTTCTGAGCCTCACTTTCTAATTGTGAAATTCTGCCTTTTAAACTGTTATTTTCTTCCCAGTTCTCTACCATTTTTCTCATAATCTCAGATTTGAACTCTTCAATAGCTTGTGACCAGTTTTCATTTTTTTGGGAAGGTTTGGATATGATTACTTGTTTGTTCTCCTCTGCTGTTTGCTCTGTTGTCTGGATTTTTCTGTGTAAAAGTTGTTGAGTGTTAAAGATTTCTTCTTGATCTTTCTCTTCTGGGCTTCTTGTCTCTGGCTTGCTATTGTTAGACCAGCACCCTCTCAGCTTTATCCTCCCACTCAGGGTTTGTCTGTGCTCTTTGTGCTCATGAGGTCTCAAATCTAGTTGTTCTCAAGGTCAAGCCTCCCTGTGGTCCCCTTGTTTGTTCCTTTGCCCAAAGCTCCTTTAACAGTCTCAGGATGCTGCTTCCACAGTCATGCACCCCTCTGCACTGGGTCCGCTCCCACGGTCTGCGCCTGTGCTCAGAATCTGATTCTGCAGCTGTGACCGCACCTGTGCTCAGAGTCTGTGTTCAAAGTCAGCACGTTCTTTATCCTCTTGAGGTCTTAAGTCTTGCTGCTCTCAGGAACAGGTCCTGGTGACCCAAGGTATCTGTCAAGGACTCAATGGATGCCCCAAACTTGCTCTATCTCTTATGCACTGGCTTTGGCCTTGTAGGTGGTGGTGGGGGGGAGTGGATTGCTCAGCTCACATTTTAGTGAGAGCTGTTTCACCCCCTTATAGCATGGAAATGCCCAGATCCCACTTACCTTCAATGCTGCACCCTGTTGTGGGGTCCCTTCATTCCTCTGGATTTGTTTTTATGTCTTATTGAGGAGTCCTATATGTTTTGGTTAGGAGAGGTTAAGCAGCTGCTTTTTATTCTCCCACCATCTTAACCATGAATAGATATCTTAACTGTAGACATGATTCTAGTGAGTGAGATATCATATGTATGAGAAAGAACTTCTCTGAAAATTAAGAACCGAAACAATTGGGAAAGGAAGGGATATTTGATTCCAAAATACTTTTTTAGTCTTCTTATGGATTTATATTCTTTTTTTATGTTTAACTGTAGATAGTTTTATTGCTATCTACTGGTAAGTTCCTTTGAGGATAGGGACTTTGTCTTATTTGTTTTGATTATTTTTTAGCACATAGCACAGTACAATGCAAATAAAAGGGCTTCATTAATGTACATGGAATGAATGAGTAGATATTTAGGCTATTTTTTAAGATGTTCAGAGATGTCTTCATTTATTTTTGCAGTAGTTCTTTAATTCATTCATTCAAAGGTTTTATAACATAGAAGATGTACAATGTGAATGAGTTTAAGTAACTTAAGATAGTAGGAGTAAGTTTGTTAATATAGCATAAATAATTCCATTTTGGTTTAAGCTTCCATTTTGTGACTGAGCCATTTTGAGTATGCTGTTTTTCAAAAAGATGTTTTTCAAAAATAAGATAAGTGCCTGTGTGGTTTGATGCAGTCATATGTGCATTCTTAAACAACTGATAAACATTATGCGGACCCTCTGATAAGACAGAACAAGGATGAAAAAAATATATAAACAACTTTATCAGTAATTTTAGGATAAACTATAAATCAAATTATGTGGCAAACAACTTAGGATAACCTGAAGCTAAAAGTATAAACCCCTCCTTTCACACCCCAGCAGTCAATCTGTTCCTGGGGAACAACCTGAACTGACTTCCACATTTCCCACTCTTGAGACTCAAGCAGCCCACACTGGCTTGAAGGCAGTGTTGATTGATGGAGACTTGCTATATGACCACCTGAGAGGCAGATACATGGCTTCTTGCTGGACAGAGAGAAAACCTTGTCCAGTCCTGTTCAAAAGAAGTTTATTAGATCCTCTATGACTGGAGCTGGTGGTTTTCTTTCTTAGAGAGTATTATTCACACATTTAGATGAATAAAGCTTGATTCCAAAATGCATTGAGAAGTTTAAGTCCAGTTAGCATAATTAATGGTAACTAATATATTTGCATGGACCCTACATTACAAGAAGTAACATGGTGCTATGGAAAGTACAATGAAAAAATCCTGGTACTGGATGTGTTGGGAAACGTATGAAAGAGGCGGTATATGGGGTAGGCCAGTGACATGGGACTTAATGACCATTACCCATCCATTCACTTCTAAACATACATCAATATACCAGCAAGAGAGATAGTCATAAAAAGTTATATGTACAGAGTCTATTTCTTATAGCAACACTGAATCAAGAGTTTTTGAGTTCCTTTTAGCTTTGTTTCAGGAAGAGATTGTTAAATAAAGAACAGGATGAACTGGGCCTCAAGGGGAATATGTCATGACTCATTTTTTTACCATCATTCTGGATAACAGATTAAAAAGAAAAGCACTCTTGATGCCTTCAAGGTGCTTGTAATCTAGTATGGGAAGTTAAGGCACATATGCTAATAAATATGAAATGAATGAAAATACATTAAGCGATTAAGAAGACTACCTTTATGAAGCAAAATTAAAAACAAACAAAACTAGGGCATAATTTTTCTCTTAAATAAAAAACATTTATTAAGCACTTATCATGTACCAGATGCTGGACTCAGACTTGGGACTACCAAAATAAAAAGATGGGCAGTGCCTAACTTCATGGAGCTTACTATAAATCCTAATCAGAAAGAAGCAATGCATGTAGAAAAGTGATAGCCAGAAAAAGAACTTTTGGTCTGGAGAGTCACAGTCAAAGGGAAGTCTATCAAAATGTATTTTCTAAAAGCAATAGTATTATTTATTTTATTAATGTGCCCAGAACAAAAAGTAGAAATCAGATGTTTATGTGGGTAGAGGGCAGAAGAGAATGTGGAGGTGATTTCTGGGTAGATGGCTACATGAGATTTGAAGTTAAAACAGCTTCTGGGGTCTCATTAGTTTTTTATGCTATGGGCATGATGGATTCATACTCTCAGAACTATATTCTATATGGGAAATGTTTCCATTGAATGATGAAGTAGTCTAGTAATATAGACTTGATATCATCTAGGGCCACATTGGTCAAGATGTGGCACACATGCAGAGCTGGCACTGGGAGAGCTCCTCTGTTTCCCCTCTTCCCAGCTCCTGAGGACATTTTTTGCATGTCCCACCCCTCTGTCCAGCTGCCCAAAGCAAGCACTTTCTCCCTTAGTTCTCTCTAGAAATCTGGGGGCTCATAGACAGCTTCAGTTTGCCCTTTGGGCACTTGACAAGGTTGGTGAGCCTTTTTCCAGTTCAAGTACCCAGAAGGCAAATCAAATAGAGAAAAGGGTATTCTGTTCTTTTTTTCTGCCAATCATAGAGAATACTATGAGGTGAAAGCAGCTGCCCTGTATTTTCTCTACTTTTACTGCCCAAATCTCCTCAGAACTTGAGTAACTCAGCCAGAATTCACGCCCAAGGTGTTTGGAGATTAATATCAATAACTAACATTATATATCATTTACTATGTGCTAAGCATTAAAAAATATACATATATCAATTCATTCTCAAAGCAACCCTGCAAGATAAGTACTACTTATTACCCCATTTTATAGATGAAGAAGCTGGGGCTGAGAGAGGTTAAGTGACTTTCCCAGGGTCACATAACTAGTGTCTGAGACAGCATTTGATTTTGACTATAAGTCCAATACTCTATCCATTGCATATTGGCCTCAGGATTCTGAGGACCTCTTTTCAAGTCCTTCTAACATACACTGGCTATGAGACCATGGATCAGTCATTGAACTGTTCCATGTCCCACACAAATCTCTAAGACTGTGTAGCAGAAAAGACTCCAACTTGCATTGGCAGGAGTTCTTTATTAGAAGTTGCCTGCAAAAAAAAAAGATGGTAGGGGTTTTGGAATAATAAAACCTTCCTTTCCTACTTCACAGAGTTATTTTAAAGACCAAATGAGATAATAGTTATGAAAATACTTTGGAAACTAAAAAACAATACAAAGAAGTAAGATTATAGTCAGTAATAAACATCAATAGTGGGGAATTAGGCTCTGAATTATAGGTTATTTTAAAATAAATATGTCAGATATACCAGTGATATCAAGCTCAAATAGAAATGGGGCCACTAATCCATACACAAGGACTGCTGCAGGCCACATATTGATTTAGTTTTAAAATGTGATAATATCCATGTTTTATTGTATTTTTATTTATTTTGTTGAAAGATTTCACAGTTGCATTTTAATCTGATTTAGCTGCATTTGGGAGCATTTGGGAGTGTTATGGGCCACATGTGGCCAGCGTATTGGACATCTCTGAAGTACACTGTTAAATTCAAGTATACAGCACAGTCTCCATTTACCCACTGAGTTGTGCAAAATAAAGGCACTGCTTGGTCTCTTTAAAGCACAGATAAGACTTATTTGCATAATGCAGTGTGAGAATTTTTTTTCTTTTTTTAAAATAAAAGGTTTGTTTACTCAAATAGGTTAAATGGGCCCCCTGAAATCTTATTTACACTTTACTATGCTAATTTACTTGGCATGTTCTTCCTAGATTATATAAATGTTGAATGAATAGATATTTTGAATTAATGGAGTCCAAATTAATGAATGCAACAACAATAATAATAATAATTCATAGTTATATAGGGTGATAAGGTTGATTTGAAAATCAATTTATTATTAAATAAGTATAAATTCCTTTGTGTCTTTAGATTAGACAGCATTTTAGCTGAAAGTAACTAACTAGTCCAAAGGCTTTATTTTACAGATGACCAAATTATGGTAAAGTGAGGTAAAGGCACAGTAAATGGCCAGGCTTGATTTGAACCCAGATAACCCAAAGTAACTACATGGGACAGTGATAGAACAGTAGGCTTGGAATCAGAAAGACTTCTCCTGAGTTCAAATCTGGTCTCAAGAAATTAACTAGCTATGTGACCCTGGGAAAACCACTTAACCCTCTTGCCTTAGTTCCTTGCCTATAAAAGGAGCCATAGAAGAAAATGACAAATCCTTCCTTTTTCTTTGCCATGAAAATTCCAAATGCATTTCACAAAGAGTTATAAATGGCTCTAGATTTAAATCTTATTTCTAACACTACTTTGTGACCTTGGCCAGACCACATAACTGACCTGGGTCTTTATTTCTTCATCTGTGAAATATAAATCTATTAAATGAAGAGGTTGAACTAGGTGGTCTCTGAGGTCCCTCACAATTCTAGCTTTAACAATCAATGAAAGGATGCTTCACTGATTCTCTTGAGGAGGCAAATAAAAGGGTATATTCCTAGATTTAGAGTTAGAAGACATAATAGAGACTATTTAGTATAGACTCCTATTTTAATAGACAGGGAAACTGAGTTCAAGATTTATGTTCAAGGTCACATAGGAACAAGTCACATAAGGTCAACTTACTGGCATATGCCAAGTGACTCAAAATCCTTAATACTTGTCACTTTGTCAGGATGCCACAGGTTTAGTGTATGTTCATAGGAAATATGCAATAAACATAATCTGATGGTAGCCTTGTACATCTTGCCTAGCTGGATTCTTAAAGAGTATAATTAAAAATGCCTCAATTATTGGAAGAGAATTTCCTTCTCTGTTAATGTTGCTTTGTTTTATGTCACTTCTCAGTGACCTGAGGGTCAAAGACCACTTAGATATGCAGATATGCCCTCAGAAAAAGAAACTTAGAGAACCCAAGAACTAACAAGACAGGAAGCCAATTCCACAGGCACTCCTCTCCATCCCCCAACCCCCGGGTGGCCCAGGCAAATTAATAAACTATGGTTGCTT
Organism: Gracilinanus agilis; assembly: GCF_016433145.1. NCBI lineage: Eukaryota > Metazoa > Chordata > Mammalia > Didelphimorphia > Didelphidae > Gracilinanus > Gracilinanus agilis. The sequence goes on along the minus strand of NC_058132.1, from coordinate 378,910,003 downwards.
CATGAGATGTGACGTGTGAGAGTTAGTATATAGAGAAAAGAGCTTATAAGGTCAGACCAGTAGCCTATTCTGGAGTCTTCTGCTAGAACTTGGATCTTGACGGAACTTTTGTTGGTGCTTGGTTTTAATTCATCATAGCGACCAATAGAGTAGTGAGCTAAGTAACTCTCTACTGTTTCCTACCTTTCCCTCTCTTTACTATTACTACTCTAATGTAATAAAGTTATTAAAGCTACTAGCAGTGTCATAATTTAATTTTAATTATTACACAAGGAAGATAATTGTAGCTGTTGTGCCAGTACCTATTGCAGAAGATAGAGAAGTACAAAAACATTATGAAAAAACATGACAATATCTTTCAAATGAAATCAAAATAAACTCTGAGAGCAATGAAGAAAGTGAGGGAGTAATGGGAAATATATTATGAAAAATATACTGAATTCTTCATGTTTATTCATATTCTTGGTTTATGACATTAAAGGTGTTCTAGACATGTCCAAAGTTTTGGTGAGTTCAAGGGAACAACCAATAATTTTTATTTTAGAAATATGTGTGTTCTATATATTTCCAAAACATCACAGCAGCAAGAGGTAGAAAGAGAAACACCATTTAAAATCACCCTAGACAATATAAAATACTTAGGAATCTATCTACCAAAACAAACATAGGAATTATATGAACACAACTACAAAACACTTTCCAAACCATCAAAACAACATCTAAACAATTGGAAAAACATTGATTGCTCATGGGTAGGATGAACTAACATAATAAAAATGACCATTCTATGCAAATTAATTTACCTATTTAGTGCCATACCTATCAAACTACCAAAAAAACCTTTTTACTGAATTAGAAAAAACAATAACAAAGTTCATTTGGAATAACAAAAGATCAAGAATATCAAGAGAAATAATGAAAAAAATGTGAAGGAAGGTGGCCTAGCAGTACCAGATATTAATCTATACTGTAAAGCAGCAGTCATCAAAACAATATGGTACTGGCTAATAGACAGAAGGGAAGATCAGTGGAATAGACTTGGGGTAAGTGATGTCAGCAAGACAGTGTATGATAAACTCAAAGAACCAACATTTGGGACAAGAACCCACTGTTTAACAAAAACTGCTGGGAAATTTGGAAAACTATATGGGAGAGATTAGGTTTAGATCAACATCTCACACCCTACACCAAGATAAATTCAGAATGGGTGAATGTCTTGAATATAAAGAGGGAAACTATAAATAAGTTAAGTGAACACAGAATAGTATACTTGTCAGATCTCTGGGAAAGGAAAGACTTTAAAACCAAGCAAGAGTTAGAGAAAATTACAAAATGTAAATTAAATGGTTTTGATTATATTAAACTAAAAAGCTTTTGTACAAACAAAAACAATGCAACCAAAATCAGAAGGGAAACAACAAATTGGGAAAAAATCTTTATAACAAAAAACTCTGACAGGGGTCTAATTACTCAAATATACAAGGAGTTAAAGCAATTGTATAAAAAATCAAGCCATTCCCCAATTGATAAATGGGCAAGAGACATGAATAGGCAATTTTTAGATAAAGAAATCAAAAGTATCAATAAGCACATGAGAAAGTGTTCTAAATCTCTAATAATTAGAGAAATGCAAATTAAAACACTCTGAGGTATCACCTCACACCTAGCATATTGGCTAAATGATAGTAGGGCAGAGTAATGAATGTTGGAGGGGATGTGGCAAAATTGGGACATTAATGCATTGCTGTTGGAGTTGCAAACTAATCCAACCATTCTGGCTGGCAATTTGGAACTATGCTCAAAGGGCTATAAAAGAATGCCTGCTCTTTGATCCAACCATACCATTGTTGGGTTTGTACCCCAAAGAGATCATAAATAGGGTTGTATGAAAATATTTATAGCTGTGCTTTTTGTGGTGGCAAAAAACTGGAAAATAAGGGTATGTCCTTCAATTGGGGAATGGCTGAACAAATTGTGGTATATGCTGGTGATGGAATACTATTGCATTCAAAGGAATAATAAACTAGAGGAATTCCATGTGAACTGTAATGACCTCCAGGAATTGATGCAGAGTGAAAGGAACAGAGCCAGAAGAACATTGTACACAGAGACCAATACACTGTGGTAAAATAGAATGTAATGGACTTCTGTACTAGCAGCAATGCAATTACCCAGGACAATTCTGAGAGACTTATGGTAAAGAACACTACCCACATTCAGAGGAAGAACTGCACTAGTGGAAATAGAAGAAAAACAACTGCTTGAACACATGGGTTGAGGTGAACATGATTGGGGATGTAGACTCGAATCTACCACACCAATGCAACTATCAACAATTTGGAAATAGGTCTTGATCAATGACACATGTCAAAACCAGTGGAAATGCGCATCGGCTATGGTGGGGGGGAAGTCAGGTTGAAGGGGAAAGTAAGAGCATGAATTATGTAACCATGTTAACTTTTCTAAAAAATAAATATAATTAAATGTTAAAAAATAAAATGCAAAACATCTGTGTTAAAATAATACCTCTAATACTACAATGTGAAAAAAAATAAATATAAGTGTGGTGTATCTCCTTTAAATTCATACTTATTATCCATAATTAATTATCTATTGTCTATAATTTTAAAAAAGATATAAATCCACTGAAAGTTTTTTAAATAATCCCTGCCCGATTATCTGCAAGTAAGATGGATCCTACTGATTGTCAATTTGTTACCACTAGATAATGTCAAAGCCATTGTAATGTGGTAGATGAAAAAGTGGCTTTGGAGTTAGGGAGACTTGTTTCCATAATCCCTACTCTGATACCTATGGATTTTGTGAGATTGGGAATTTATAATCTCTCAGAGTCCCTGACATCTCATTAAGATTATCAGATCAGTTGCAGAAAAGAAACACTGGTAGGTGATTCCTCATTGGGAGTTTCTTTTACCAATAGAATAACAAGTCTAGTCACCTCCCAAAACAACAACAATCACAACTACAACCATAATACTTCCTGAAATCTTACTCTAATACCTAACATATAATATTCTTGTTTTAGAAGTGACATAAGGCAGCTAAGTGGCACAGTGGATAGAGTGCTGTACTTAGAGTCAGGAAAACTCATCTTACTGAGTTCAAATTTGGCCTCACACTAACTGTGTGACACTGGGCAAGTCAATTAACCTTGTTTGCATTCATTTCTTCATCTCTAAAATGAGCTGGAGAAGGAAATGGCAAACCACTCCAGTATCTTTGCCAAGAAAATCCCAAAATAGGATCCCAAAAAGTCAGAGAAAACTGAAACTGAGCAACAAATTCCATTAGAACATAAGCTCTGCCATTTCCTGCCACATTGGATTAGCTTAGTGTGACTGTTTTTTTCAATAGGAGAAATGACTTTAATAAACAGAATCCATCCCAAAGCCACTATGATGTAACACTGTTTCACACCAGAAGAGGGTAGAAAAGCAAACTCTGACCTGTGAGTTCTGAGCAGGAGACCAAGGAGAAGGGCAAAAGATTCTTCTTTATGACTGTTCTTTAGCCCTCATCCTAGGTTTGACATGGGGCATGGGTATGTCCATTTGGAGAGACTCTTTGCACTTCATCCCAGAGCTATAAAGATAGCATGGAGTACTGTGGCATATTCAACACTCCCACCTCTCTCTTCCCATGCTACTTTCAAAATCCTGGGTGTATATGTCCCACTTAGAATCTCTATATTTCATTGTTATCTTGTAATTATATATTCTGTCCCTCTGACCCCAGTCTGATTCTAAACTAGCACCACTTGGTAGATTTGGGGAAAGAGGGGCAGGTGTGACAATTGCTCAGAGAAAATTCAACTAGAATCCAATGAATATTTCTCAGTTCTCTTTAATTCATACAATTGTGTATGTGGTTCAGGGAGTAGGCATGAGAAAAATAAGTACATGGTACAACTTCTCTGCCCCTCAATACAGTGACACTCAGAATCTTTATAGGTCATTTAGATCATGAGGGAAGAACACACAGAAAAATCCACAGTAGGCACCATAAAAATAACACACTCATGTGCCCCTGTATACACATATGTCCATTGGGAAATCCTCAGATTTCTGTTTCTTTCCTCTCCTCTATGTTGCTGGGTTCTCAGAAAGTCTTGCCTGCCATACAAGGACTATCTTAGCTATGTTTATGTCTTAGGAGGTTGGTGAGAACCTAGGTTATAACATTTAGATTACAAGAAAATTCTATGACAAATTTCTCTCAAATGAATGATCAGTCCTTTCACCTTTGAGATTTATACTAGAATCAAAATATTATGCTTCCTTGAGCAAGCAAATTACACAATGCATGTACCTACTTTTATTCAATGATACTCACATTGATGCATAGTTCATACCTGATTAGTTCTAGTAGCCTCACAGATTGAGAGATGAAAAAACCTTCAGAGGCCTCCTAGTCCAACTTTCTCATTTTACAGATGAAGAAATTGGGATCCAGGGAAGTTAAGTGTCTTGTTCAAGGTCACACAGGTAGTAGCTATCCATTTATGATTATAGATAGAGAGTTAGAAGGGAATTCAAATGCTCTTTCAGCATTACAGATAAGAAAACTAAACTCTATGACTGTGACTTGCTCAAAGTCACATGAGGAATAGGTATCAGAAGCAAAATTTGAACCCAGGTCCTCTGGTTCCACAACCAGTAGCCTTTTTAGTAGCTCTACTATTTCCCCAAGAGGGTCTATTCAGTTCCCCAAGGAGTACTTCCTGGACCTAATTAGTCATATAGCAATGCACAGCAATATATCTTTGGATCAATGATTCCTAAAGTGGGTGCTACTGCCCCCTGGTGGGTGCTGCAGCGATCCGAGGGTGAGCAGTGATTGCCACAGATGCATTTATCTTTCCTATTAATTGCTATTAAAATTTAAAAAAAATTAATTTCCAGGGGGCTAAGTAATATTTTTTCTGGAAAGGGGGCAGTAGGCCAAAAAAGTTTGGGAACCACTGCCTTGGATGAAGAGAATCCAGGCTGGTTCTGTGATTTTATATTTGAGAGGTTTTTGCTTTTGCAATGTTTTCAACTGTCTTTCCAACCTCCCTTTCAAGATCATTGCTTCAGAGCATCAGGATGGAGTGAGAGGATGAAAGGATAATGATTCAACTAGTGGTTAATCATATAACTTATCATGTATAGAGCACATATATGATCTATAGTAGAGTGATTGGTTCACATGATCCTTTATTTTATATAGATAAAGAGTTCTGCCAAATAGGGACCTTTATATAATTTAGGATTTGGAATCCTTTTGTAGGGGCCTGATTATGCAGATGATCAAAACTTTCAGCTCACTTATATGTCCTTTGAGCAATAGTTTTTTTTTTTTCTCACAATATAGTTCAGAGAGACTCATCGTCAGGACATTAGCTGATGAGTCTTTTAGCCACAGCAACTTATGAAAATTGTCTGCTACATAATGCCTGGCACATAGTAAGGGTTTAGTAAAAGCTTCCTGCTTTGTCTTGTCTACTAAATTATAAAGGGAGATTTTGTGAATGATTAGGATGAACTATGTCAGTCGAGAGAATAGACTGATGAAATAATGAATCCTAGAAGTGTTGAAATGATAACAATAATGAAAATAATTAACAGCATGGTGCAGTGACTGGAAAACTGTCCTTTGTGTCCTGAAGAACTGGGTTTAAGCCCGCCTTTGACACAGACTGACAGTGTGATCCTGGGCAAGCCTTTTAACCTCTTAGTGCTACCTTGGACAGCTCTCAAAGACCATAATATTCATAGAAAATACTGTGCTCTATTAGAGTATAGAAATTTACTCTAGAAACCTACTCTACTAATGAAATCACACGCCTTCTCAAAAAATCATAATTAGAGCTCACATTTACCAAATACTTTTGTCAGGGATAAGGCTCCAGGACCAGCAATCTCTTAGTTTAAGTTTGGAGTTGATATGGAATGAAGCACTCACAAGTCACTGAACGTTTAAGACAAGGAGGTTCATATTGTCCTAACCCTGCAAGAATATGCATCAAGGATTCAATAGGACTTCAATTTTCAGGATGTGAGCTCCACTATTTCCATATGGAAATGTGTCTGATCAGCAGGGTGGTTAAAGTGCCCTTCAGAAATCCCCCAAGTTCCAGCTTAGATTTCATTTCATTGAGAATTCCTATACCCTTAGATGACCAAGAAGCTGTATCAGGGAAGCTTGGGCCAATCGGGTCCCAGTGGCAGCTTTGTCTTAGGCTTCTGCTCGCTGACTGAGAATGAAGCAAGGAAACTGTAGTCAGAGAGGAAAGATAGTGCCAATTACAAAAGCTAGTCAGGCCCCTGGAGCAACTTTAATCTTTCTTCCTTTCTATGTTGTATAGCTGGGAGGTAAGAATATGCATCAGGAAAATACTAGTCCTATAACAACTTTGAAAGACTTGAGATTTCTGACCAGCATAAGAACCAAACACAGTGCCAGAAGACCAATGATAAAGCATGTTTCTGGAAAGAGATGAGGGATACAGAATGATTAATGTGTATACCCACATATATACACATATACATATAACATACACACATGTATGCATATATCATCTTATTATCATATATTATCTCTTCTCATATATATCATGTAAATGGATAAAACTTTTTAAAGTTGTAAAGCATATTTTAATATAATCTATACATATATTATCTCATTTCATTCATATTATCTCATATATCATATATTGCCCTATTATTTCAAATATATATAAAGTTTTGTAAAGCTCTAAAGTGTGTATCTAAAGCTCATCTATCTAGATCTATCTATGTGTGTGTATAGATACACACAGACATACATACACACATATATATATACATACATAAATACTTTATAACAGTGATGGGCAAACTTTTTAAAGAGGGGGCCAAAGGAAAGGAAATGTTCATCTGTCAGTCTGTTTCTAAGGCAACTCCTTCGAAGTTTCATTGTATTGTATCCTACTATTGTATTCATCAGATTAGGAATAATGTCACGTGGCTGCCAGATAGAACATTTCAGGGGACTGAATCTGACCCATGGGCCGTAGTTTGCCCATAACTGCTCTAGATTATGGAGGAAGAACATTGACAGGAGTAAATCAGGAATAGGATAACATCCTTGTAACTGGAGGTAACCTATACCTTCTTATTTCACAGTGCAAATTGCATGTGTTCTGTCCTAGATCAGAGACTATAGTGTCTCCTTCAGGTGAAGGTCATCTTATTTTTTTATCTTTCTAATTGACTAGGAGAACACTATGAAGGCAGAAAACTTAGTTTAAATCTTCAAGGCTCTGATTTTCAGTGGCAAGGATACTCAATCCATTGACACACATCACGACTCCTTTTCAACTTGGTAGATGATCTTGTCTGGGTCAGTTACTATGGGTAAAAGTTTCATTACCCTGTGACTGACGTAGTAATAAGCTTTTCTGAACTTACATAGGCTAGTTTTCAGATAACAGATATATATATATATATATATATTCCACAGACATACAGTCATTCACAAGACCTTTACTCAAAGCTTTTTCACTCTACTATGGCTTACATCTGACTGACATAGTCTTCAGTAATTCATGAAAGGAAGGATAAAAGTATTTATTCAGTGCCTACTCTGCACCAAGTCCTGTAATAAGCATTGCCTGGGATATTATCCCATTCTCACAACAACCCTAGGATGTCCTATTTTTATTACCATTTTACAACTGAGGAAGTTAAGGCAGGCAATAGATCTGTGATTTGTCCAGAGTCACATAGATAATAGGTGTCTGAGGTCAAATTTGAACTTGTGTTTTCCTAATTCCATGATCAGAACTCTGTCTTCTCACCAATGGTCTTGCTGCCTGGCACCAAAGCACCATGAGATATTGGGGGCTACAGTATAATATGAAAAAGGAACTTGTACAATCATGGGGCATGTTAATTGAAAGGTAGCAACCAGATCAAAGGCAAAGTAATCATCTTACTGTTCTTTACATCTATCTGATAACATTGATAGTCAGTTAACCAATAAGCATTTATTAAGTACCTATTATTTGCCAGGGGCTGTATCCCCAAGTGAATGCCTCACTTTAAAGTGAGACGGTAATAAACTGGAACCCCCTGATGAGTTGAGCTCTAAAAAAAGAACTGAGTATCAAAGGATGTTGAGATAGATGTCAGAACTATTTGAAACAACATTCCTTCCCTGTACAAGGAAATTTGAGCTAAAGAATCTCTGAGGCCCTTCTGATGTTACTACTCTGTGATTTCTCATTTTAAGACATGAATTATAACAAAGTAAACATGTATTATTGTGAAACGCATGCAAGTGATGTCATCTGCAATTGCTATTTCCCTCATCTCCCATCCATTTACATAGGAAGGCTTCAATTACAAGCTTGTGGGCACCTACTTTCCCTCCACATCCCAGCTAAACTACTTATAGCTTAGAAGCCAACTAGTCAGGATCTTCAAAGCCTTACCTGTTTGCTTGATTTATATGGTCACTTCTTTATCCCACAGTACATCCATATGGCTAAATGTGTATTTGAGGGGATTTAATGGCCTCTTCCTTTTGAGTTTTGTCCAATGATGACATCTGTTGTGGAAAGCTCTAAATAATCATTCTGAGCAAGTTGCTGTCTCTTCAACTATCAGTGCAACCTCTCCAAGTGAATTGATGCATCCTTACCCTGACTGGTGTGTAGATCAATTTTGAAATACATATGATGTTTTAAATTAAAATAACCGCCAGTGCCAGTTTTCTCAGGCTTGTGTGTTACCTCACATTTGTAATGCTTGGGATGAACACATGCTGTTTCCAGCCACAGTAGAAGCATTTTATCTTTGTGGCATTTCCCAAGCCAACATCTGGTTGTACAGGCGGTGCAATTGATTCACTCTGATCTCCAGTTTGACAGGTTTTACCCTGCCAGCTGGGGAGCCTTCCCCCACCCCCTTCTTTTGTTGGCCAGCTTACTTTATATGACACAAATAGTTCAGGACCAGTTTTATGAAATTCTCTCTCTCTCTCTCTCTCTCTCTCTCTCTCTCTCTCTCTCTCTCACACACACACACACACACACACACACACACACACACACACACAAATACACACACACACACACACCTTTGTCATCTTTAAAATAATAAACATTACCTCAGCCATAAACATGGCAGGAGAAATATTATAATGTTTTCTCTTATTAAAGCTACTAAGGGAACTGAAATAAAAAATAAATAGGTGGATTGGGTAATTAGTTGGTATATGACCACTGAAAGAGCTCATTTTGTCAAAGATGTCACTGATCCTTTCTTGGAATCATTCATGTATTATAATACAAATCATATCATTGTGGGGTCTGAATTAGTGAATTCATACACACATATATGTTATTATATATGTGTATGTATATATATATATATATGTAAAGTGCCCTCAGTACAGCTAATCAATTAGTGATATTAATATAAGTGATAACACTGTTAATGTTGATAAAAATGTATAATGCTACAAAAAAGATATGTTAAAAAGGACAGAATAGTATATGCTTTTATGTTGTAAATTAAGGGCAAAAATGAATGAAATATCTATGTGGATATATTACTAACCTTAGGGTTTGTGAAATTATTATTACTTTAAAAAACTCTTACTTTTCATCTTAGAATTAATGCTATGTATCAGTTTCAAGGCCAAAGAGCAGTAAGGGCTAGGCAATGGAGGACCAAATGACTTTCTCAGGGTTGCACAGCTTAGGGGTGTCTGAGTCCAGATTTGAGCCTAGGATCTCCTGCCTCTAGAACTGACTCAATCCACTGAGCTGCCTAGGTGCCCTCATTTAATGATATTAATTTGAATGATATCCTTGTTAATGAGGATAAAAATGTATGATGCTGAGAAAGAGATCTATTAAAGAGGACAGAGTGGTAGAGAAAGACTTTGATCATGTAAATTCTGGGCAAAAATGAATGAAATATTTGTAGGGATATAGCACTAATCTTAGTTTTCGCAACATTATTATTGAGAGTCAGAACTATTAAGTGGGTGAGAACAAACAAAACTTTTTTCCCCTTTATTCTCCTTTTATTAGTGCTTTGTGTATCCATGCCCTGAGGTGAAGAAAACCATAAAAATAAGCCTTCTGGGTGTCTTGGTGTTTTCTTGAAGTGGAAGTATATAGGGTTTAGCCCATTTTGGCTCACCCCCAGAGAACTAGCATCAAATGACCCATCAATATTTGGATCTATTTTCTCCAATTAATTTGGAGAGGCAGAGTGACACAAGGGACACAGAGCTGGCTTCAGAGTCAGGGTAACATGTAACAACATTTCATACAGTGAAATGACCCTGGGGAAGGACTTTTGCTCTCAGTATCTCCTGGGATTCTTAGGTACCCAACAGCTCCTGATCTGTCTTGGAAGAAGGGTGCTCTTCACTGGAAAACTCCTAACATTGATAAAATCACTGATGGGGAAAAACAAAAAACCAAACCAAACCTAGGAATGATGGGGAGCCCTCATATTTCCATCCAAGACAGAGAACCAGGAAAATCTTTGAAAGGGAAATATTAGCAGAATATGAGTATGTACATTTTCTGTGATTTTTGAAGTGTTACTAAATGGCAATAATGGATTTATAGAACCACAGAATCTTCTTGTTTAAAGACATTTTCGCCATCATCTTAATGGAGCAGCTAGATGGTGCAGTGGATAGAACACTGGGGTTGGAATCAGAAAGGATCTTCCTCTTGTTGAGTTCATATCCAGCCTCAGACAGTTAGTTACTAGCTCTGAGCAAGTCACTTAACTCTTTTTGCCTAGTTTTCTCATCTACAAAATGAGCTGCAGAAGTAAATGGCAAACTTCTCTAGTATCTTTGCTAAGAATCCCCCTCCAAAGGGGTTATGAAGTGTTGGACATGGTGGAAACAACACAACATACAGTACAATTATCACCCAACTCCTTAAATTGTTCCTGTCTTTGACCCTTTTCTCCCTTTCCAGGGTTCTTGTACCTTTACAATTCTCCTCCCATCTCCACTCCCATAGTCTGTGATCCAGTGACACTAGAGTCCTTGGTATTCTTTACATGACGCAGTCACTTCTTTTCTTGATGCTAAGGATTTTCACCAGCTGTGTCCAATTTCTGGAATTCTCTTCTTCCTCTTTTCCTCTTACTTCCATGGTTTCCTTTCAATTTCAGCTTAAGCTCTGTCCTTGTACCTGCAGTTTCTACTTGACATCTAGTGATAGAGAACTTTATACATTCAGAGGCAACTCACTTCATTTTTGGATAGCTCTATTTTTAGAAAGTTTTCATTTGCATTGAACCCAGTGTGACTCAGTGAGATGTCCTTCCATTGCTCCTTGTTTTGCCCTCAGTTCTAAGCGAAAAAAATCCTGTTTTAATTTCCATGTGATAGCCTTTTAAATACTTCAATAATAATAATAATAATAATAATAATAATAATAATAATAATAATATCTAACAATTAGATAGGGCCTAATGTGTTCCAGCACTGTGGTAAGTATTTTACAATTATTATTTCGTTTGTTCCTCATAACAACTTGAAGACATAATTGCTATCATTATCCCCTTTTTACAAATGGGGAAATTGAGGTAAAGAGAGGTTTAAATGTCTTGTCCAAGATCATGGAGCTAATAAGTATCTGAGGTCAAATTTGAACTCATGGCTTTCTGACTCCTGACCTGATATTTTAGTCACATTGCCACACCAAGCTGCTGCTCTAAGTTTTTTCTTCTCCACGCTAAAAGAAGGAACCATCCCATACATGGAAAGTTTTAAATCTTCTCATCCTGTTTACCCACCTTGGGCATATTCCAGATTGTTAAGGTGAATGTGTCACCCAGAACTGAAAACAATATTTCAGACATGGTGGACACAGGATATTATTCTAGTAGGCTTTTTTTTTAACCTCAGTGAATCTTTTATTTGTCAATAAGGAGTATGTAGCAAAGTAACAAATATTTCTGCATTGAAACACTGTTTTCCTCCCCATATTTTTCCCTTTTTGAAATTCATAGGGACAACACACATCTTTGGTGTCCTGGCTTTGGGGGCTGTGTGGTCTCCTGCCCAGCCCAGCCTCAACACAAATCCCATTTATTTCATCCTAACCTGCATGATGAGAGTGGTACATCTGGCCCACATTCCCCCAGTTTCCCCAGGTCTTCTATTTGCTCCTAGCCAGACCCTCAACATGGATGGGGGGATCTTGCTGATGGGCAGTGGGGAGGGACACAAAAGGAGTGGAGTAGAAATATTGGCTTCATTTATGAAGGATAAGAACTTACAACATGTATATAATGTACATGGGGACTTCTTTTTTATTTATTTATTTTTATTTTAAACCCTTAACTTCTGTGTATTGACTTATAGGTGGAAGAGTGGTAAGGGTAGGCAATGGGGGTCAAGTGACTTGCCCAGGGTCACACAGCTGGGAAGTGTCTGAGGCCGGATTTGAACCTAGGACTTCCTGTCTCTAGGCCTGGCTCTCAATCCACTGAGCTACCCAGCTGCCCCCATGGGGACTTCTTTTTGATGACATCTTTGAGATATAAGGACAATAACAGTCTCTGGTTGAAAACATAAAGGCAAATTTAATTCGCATAATTCTAAATTGATTCCCAAAATGGTTGTATCATTTTCCCCAATAATATATTAGTGTGTTTATCATCTTACATCCCCTCCAACATTAAAAATTACCATTTTTTCATCATCTTTGCCAATTTGCAGTGCATGAGATGAATTTCAAGGATGTTTTTATTTGTATTTCTCTTCTACTTCTTCTACCTTCTGAAGAATATAGAAAAATTACCTTTGAGGCAATTCAATTATGTATTAGCAGCTCAGCGTTTGCAAAAGGAACTCCAATAAATGCCTGGGTAGTAGAACTTCTATCTCACTAGCATATCGTTTTTTCCTATCAACTCTCTGATATTTTTTGATAGCCTATCACCCACTTCCTTTTTCTGAGTAGGACTGTAGTTAACAAAGAAAGACTATATAGGAGACTTAGCAGACAAAATATTTTTATATCTATTTTGTAACTATCTTGTAAATAAATATGACATACTATTTTTTTCTAGTGGACTTGATCTATAATTTGGAAATGGAGATGACCTGGGGACACTGGGGAAAGCTCTTTATATCATGAGATATTCTTTAATTTTATCTTTATATTCCTAGTATCCCACAAAGTACCTCCCAAATAGCATTTATAAATAAATGCTTGTTAATTGATTTGTATTATCACTTCTGTTTTTCTCTCCATTACTCTTCACCCAAATGCTATATACCATGTCTTTACTCATGGACTTAATTTATATAAAAAGAAATATTAAAGAATGTTTTCATATTTGCATTGTATGCCCATTGCTTTATAAACTCCCCAACTTTTTAAAACGTATTTCTTTAAAGGCCACACTCAGTTTGCCAGGCTCTAACAATTCTGTTTCCTCAGATCAGGTCCTACTACTGTCACTTATCACTTGTGTGACCTTGTGCAAGTCACTGGATCTCCCTGAGCCTCAGTTTTCTTTTCTATAATGTGAAGAAGGTTAGAGTAGATGGCTTTTGAGGTCTCTCCCATCTCTATGACCCTATATACACTGTAAGATACTGAGTTTTATATGGGATGTAAAGTAAAAATGTAAATAGCCCTTTCACTCATGAATCTTATATTTTTCTGTGGGCGGTAAGGGGATGAAACATGAATATACATAAGAACAATGTAATGCAAATTGAGAAGGAAAATAATAATTATAACTAAGGGTTTGGGGAAGACTTCCCAGAAGAAGTGGAACCTGTACTGAGTCATTTAAGAAGACAGGGATTTTGGAGTGAAGAAGAAAAGTGAAGAAAAAGTGCTTCATAGGTGAGAGGGATGGCTCTTTTCAATGCACAGACACAACAGACTGCAGTGTCTGATTTGGCAAACAACTAGTAATCTACCAAGACTAGAGTATGGGATGAATGAAAGAGCTTTCTATGGAATAAACCTTGGAAAGGGTCTTAAATGCCATAATAAAGAATTTGAGGCAATAGGGAGCCAGATTTTAGGACATGAGAGTGATATGGTTTGATCTATACTTTGGAAAGATTATTTTGATAGCTAAATGGGAGATGAATTGAGAGTGGAAGAGGTTGGAAGTCTGGAAAGCAATTAATAGGTTCCTTTATGAGTCTTGCCAGTGTTTTTGGCAAGAAAGAATGAAAGCATGAGTAAAGCTGATGGGTTTGTATGAGTGGAGAGGAAAGAATGATTTATAAAAAATGTGGCAGCAGTCAATAAGACTTGGCAACTGATTGAGTGTGAGGGTGAGGAGAGAGAAAAGTGATGAGTTATATACCAGAAAGACTCAGAAGTATCATTAAGGTTGAATTCAGAAAGAATGCAATAGCCAACTTCATTTCCTAATAATAAAACTTGTAGTGATGGTAATTTATTTTTATTTATTTTTTTTAAAAATTTTTCCAAGTGAGAGTAGTTTAAAGCATTTGTGTTCCCATAAAATTGTATTCTGTATTTCAGAAAAGGATTTAAAATAATTTAAAAAGAAAACAGAAAAAGGAGAACTACTCACAAAGATTTAGCTGTTTAATGAAGTAGATAGTATTAGAAGGTTACAAAACCTTTTTCTTAACATCTAGATTATACTTTCCTTTTATTTTTTCAGGAATCAAAAATTGTACTAAGATTATTTTGTGTGAACACCACCCCACCGCTCAAAGAGCTTCACTAATATGGGGATTTAGGATGCTAGAATTCAGAAGAAAGAAACTGGATAGAGATGTTAATATGATGACACCAATAATCACAAACATTACTCTTCTAATAGGATAAAGATTGGCTATTCTGTTTGTATAGCAATACCCTGTTTCTGGAGAGGAGTAATGGGTCCAAGAAATCACACAAAGTGGTGATAACAATGAATAAAAGGAAAAGTCTGCTGGCTAATAATAATAGATTGCTTCCAGAAACTACTAAAGTCCTAATTGTAGCAGTGACTATATGGTTGTAGCATTAAATAAAAGAATAGGAATTGTTACCTCACATCCAGTAAGTGGGCTTTTAACTTGCCTATGTAATTAATAGTCCAACTATTGTTTATATCAACATGAGATCTGCTTAAGGATTAGTCACAAAAGAATGAGCAGATATTAGTAATAATCTTATTATTGAGTAAAACTCACCTTGGTTATATTGCTAGTTACCTTCAGAGACTAAATGCAAAGGATCCATTCAATGCTCTCTATTAGAGACATAGTGCCCCAGCGATCTGTAAAATCCACCTAAAATTTTTTGGCTCTCCCTCCATTTGTACTAGAGAAGAAATCTATTTATTTTCTTTTTCTTTTATGTGGTATTTAAAGTACCTTAAGGTCAGTGTTAATATTTCTAGCTTTTGTGTGTCATCTGATGGCTTTCATGGTTTTTTCCTTGAACTTTATTTTTTTTACTTATTTTAACTTTAAAAAAGAAATTGTGTATATTTATGGTATTAAAAATATGGTATTAAAAATTTATATTATGTAATAGTGTACATATATTTTATACATGTCTTTATTTCTAAACCTTTTCTTTGTCATCTGTTGGCCTTCACATGTTATCTGCAGCTCTTGCAAAACTTCCCCCAAATTCAAAATTTAATTATTTATATTGACTTGTCCATGTACCTAAACCACAATGGCAAAAGGTGAAGTGTGAAAGGGATGCCTATACAAAGCTAAGAAAGCCTTCATGCACATGGTCCACTCACCCTTATACTCTCTCCACAACCTTTGGTCCTGGACTGGGTTCTGTCATCAGGAAAGATTCAGTTTGCTCTCTGCTTCAATTGTGTCACTCCACTCCTATCTGGCTAGTCCTTTCTCTCATGATAAACAGCTTTATTAGCATTGACTCACTTCTTTACTTTGTAGTTTGCAATTTTGCTTTCTGTCAGTCAAACTGCTTCTGCAATCAGATTTTCCTTTTATATTTTCTTTCCTTTTGAAACTTTTAAATATTTTGGAAAAAGAAAAGTTCAAATGCAGTAGTTTCCTGACAGAAATATCTTGAATTTCACAATAGGGCCAGGTTTGGTAAATATTTTCATGCACTAACATTCAAATTGATATTAAAACATATATATATTTATGCATATGTGCTTGCATGAGTATATATATATATATATATATATATATATAGAGAGAGAGAGAGAGAGAGAGAGATAATGCTAATTGTTAGGTATTACATATTAAGTTTCATGAAGCAGTTTACATATGTCTCTCTTGAGTCTTACAAGATCTCTGTAGGGGTAGATGTCATTTTTACAGGAGACATGAATCAATGGGGACAAATTAGAAGCATTTCCAATAAGATTAGGAGTGAAACAAGGATGCCCATTATCACCTCTATTATTTAACATTGTATCAGAAACACTAGCAGTAGCAATTAAAGAAGAAAAAGAAATCGAAGGTATCAAAATAGGCAATAAGGAGACTAAGCTATCACTCTTTGCAGATGATATGATGGTCTACTTAAAAAGTCCTAGAGAATGAACTAAGGAGCTGGTAGAAATAATCAACAATTTAAACAGAGTTGGAGGATACAAAATAAATGCACATAAATCATCGGCATTTCTATATATTTCCAACACCTCACAGCAGCAAGAGGTAGAAAGAGAAACACAATTTAAAATCACCCTAGACAATATAAAATACTTAGGAATCTATCTACCAAAACAAACACAGGAATTACACAAACAGAACTACAAAACACTTTCTAAACAATTAAAACTAGATCTAAACAATTGGAAAAACATTGATTACTCATAGGTAGGATGAGCTAACATAATAAAAATGACCATTCTACCCAAATTAATTTACCTATTTAGCGCCATACCTATCAACCTACCAAAAAACTTTTTCACTGAATTAGGAAAAACAATAACCAAGTTCATTTAGAAGAACAAAAGATCAAGAATATCAAGAGAAATAATGAAAAAAAATGTGAAGGAAGGTGGCCTAGCAGTACCAGATATTAATCTATACTATAAAGCAGCAGTCATCAAAACAATATGGTACTGGCTAAGAGAGAGAAGGGAGGATCCGTGGAATAGACTTGGAGTAAGTGATGTCAGCAAGACAGTGTATGATAAACCCAAAGGGCCCAATTTTTGGGACAAGAATCCACTATTTGACAAAAACTGCTGGGAAATTTGGAAAACTATATGGGAGAGATTAGGTTTAGATCAACATCTCACACCTTACACCAAGATAAATTCAGAATGGGTGAATGACTTGAATATAAAGAGGGAAATTATCAATAAGTTAAGTAAACACAGAATAGTATACTTGTCAGATCTCTGAGAAAGGAAAGATTTTAAAACCAAGCAAGAGTTAGAGAAAATTATAAAATGTAAAATAAGAGATTTTGATTATATCAAACTAAAAAGCTTTTGTACAAACAAAAAAATGCAGCCAAAATCAGAAGAGAAGCAAAAAATTGGGAAAAAATCTTTATAACAAAAAACTCTGACAGGGGTCTAATTACTCAAATATACAAGGAGTTAAATCAATTGTATAAATAAATCAAGCCATTCCCCAATGGATAAATGGACAAGGGACATGGATATGCAATTTTCAGATAAAGAAATCAAAACTACCAATAAGCACATGAGAAAGTGTTCTAACTCTCTGGGAGAGTAATGAATGCTGGAGGGGATATGGCAAAATTGGTACATTACCGCATTGCTGGTGGAGTTGTGAACTGATCCAACCATTCTGGAAGGCAATTTGGAACTATGCTCAAAGGTCTATAAAAGAATGCCTGCCCTTTGATCCAGCCATACCATTGTTAGGTTTGTACCCCGAAGAGATCATAGATAAACAGACTTGTATGAAAATATTTATAGCTGCGCTTTTTGTGGTGGCAAAAAACTGGAA
Organism: Gracilinanus agilis; assembly: GCF_016433145.1. Taxonomy (NCBI): domain Eukaryota; kingdom Metazoa; phylum Chordata; class Mammalia; order Didelphimorphia; family Didelphidae; genus Gracilinanus; species Gracilinanus agilis. The sequence continues at coordinate 378,892,057 of NC_058132.1, read as the reverse complement.
AAGGAGGGTATGCCCTTCAATTGGGGAATGGCTGAACAAATTGTGGTATATGCTGGTGATGGAATACTATTGTGCTCAAAGTAATAATAAACTGGAGGAATTTCATGTGAACTGGAAAGACCTCTAGGAATTGATGCAGAGCGAAAGGAACACAACCAGAAGAACATTGTATAAAGAGACCAATACACTGTGGTAAAATAGAATGTAATGGTCTTCTGTACTAGCAGCAATGCAATGACACAGGACAGCTCTGAGGGACTTATGGTAAATAATGCCACCCACATTCAGAGGAAGCACTGCAGGAGTGGAAACACAGAAGAAAAACCAACTACTTGGACACATGGGTTGAGGCGGACATGATTGGGGACGTAAACTTGAAACTACCATACCGATGCAACTATCAACAATTTGGAAATAGGTCTTGATCAATGACACATGTTAAAACCAGTGGAAATGTGCATTGGCTATGGGGGGTGAGGGAGGTCAGGGGTGTGAAGGGGAAAGTAAGACCATGAATTATGTAACCATGTTAACTTTTCTAAAAAATAAATATTATTAAATGTTAAAAAATAATATAATAAAATTTAAATAGCATAATAATTAGTAAGTTTTCAACACAAGATACTAAAACATTTTCCACCAATAGAATCTGGCAAATTATCTATTCCACTTCCCAAGTTTGAAGTGCCTCCCTATAAGATTCATGACTATGTTTTCTACTTAAAATTAATTTAATTATGATTTCCATATACTTCCTAGATGATTGTTGATTTTAAAGTTGAATTTCTCCTTCTTTTCTCCTTGCTTCACTAATTTTGTTTTTGAAATGATTATTTCTGGTGTCTGGAGAGGACATGACTGGGCAAAAACCTTGGTGATGTCATTGAGATAGATTTCAAACAGATAAATATGAGCAAGGTTCACCAATTCTCTTCTTAAAACAATTTTAGTCATCTACTGAAAGTGATACCAATATACCAGCTGACTGGATACTGTTTGATTGCTAGATATATTAGAACAAATTCCATGAGGAAAGAGACTGGTTGCTATTTTTTTTGTATTCTTCTGAAGCATTTAATTGTATATCTTCCATATAATGATTGCTCAATAACTGTTTATGGAATAAAATAATAATTTGCATGTATAGTATTTAAAAGTTTGTAAAACACTATACATATCATCTCATTCTATCCTCACAATAACATTGGAAGGCACATGCTATTACTATCCCTGTTTTAAAGTTGAAGGAATTGAGGTAGAGATATTAAATGACTGGCCCAATATCACACAGCTGGTAAGTGTTTGAGGCCAGATTTGTTCTTAGGTCTACAATGACTCTATTCACAGTGACACCTAGCTGCCTTCTTTTCCATTGTCTTCATTGTACAATGATCCCTCACCTATCATAGCAATTATGTTCCAGAGACTCCTGTGATGGGTAAAAATACACAAAGTATAGGCATTATATTTTTATTATATATATGATACATATATCATATATACCTAAAGGCTTTATAAACCCTTCCAACTTTCCTATAAACTTTTTCCACATTATTATTAACCTTTCCCACACTTTTATTATAAACACTTAGCCAATCAATGCCCAGGATTCAGAACACAGCATTGTGTTCGGTTGCCTTTCAGCCAATAGTGTGCCATGTACAATCTCATACCGGCAAACTTGGGTAAGTAGTAGTGATATACTGCATTTCCATTGGGTACAGTACAGTATTCCTCCACAAAATCCCACAATATAGGGAAAACTCCATAATACATAATTAGATATATATTTTTTAAAAACCCTTGATGTAGTAAAGCCATGTTAAGTGAACAGCCATATAGCGAGGGATTACTGAAATTGTTTTTATCCTCTGTTTACCTTCATTCTTTTCTTCTGCAGCCTCTTCTTCCTCACTACCTACTTTTCTTCATTTTCTTCCATATGTGTAAATGGAATTAGCTCACCCTCATTCATTCTTTAGACTTTAGCCACCAGAAATAATGTCACCCCACCCAACTTAGAATTAAGTGGGGAGGCGGAGGTATGTAACCAACATGTGATAGTAAGTGACAAATAAAAAACAAGTAATTACCGCATGGGCATCCAAAATAGTGTTGAGGTTGCCATTTGTCCACATGATACTGGAGGTGGACACAGGAAGTGGCAAAAACTGCTATCTTTTAAATATGATGGTAACTTCTGGTGCAGGGCTTTTGGCACTTTGAACTTGCTGTTGAAGGGGCTTGGGTGAGACCTCGGACTGCTTCCCTTTGAATTATCATGTGGGTAAGTTAGGCTGACTCACTTTCTGGAGGCTCTAGCCTCAAGGAGGCCTCTCTTCTTAGAGAAGGCCTTGTGGCTAGAAGCCTTGTTTAATTAACCTCTGTGCCCTTATGCTGGGACCTCTGAATCCCTTCCTGTTTCAGGTCTCTGGTTCAGGCCTCTGGTCCAGGTCAGAGTTTCTCTCTCTCAATTTCCCTACCACACCTTCCTATGGTGGTGTAAATAAACCACCATAAAAGTCATCCTGACTTGGGTCTCTTTTATTTTGAAATCGAGTTAATTGATTTCTGGTGACCAAACTTTAAATATCTAATCCAACCATAATAATTCCCATTTTCCCCTCTTACACATATCTTCTCTTGTCTTTCTTACTATATTATGTGGCTATGTGGAAGTAGAAACAGCAGAAGAGGAGAGATGGAGTTGGTGGAGAAATCCTCTCCCCATTCATTGTTGAAGCCACTAATACTATGAGACTAAATGGGGTACTTCTTGGGAAATAGGGTACCTGAGGGAGGTGTGCTGCCCCTCAAGGGTTGGAGGGAAGGCTTCCACACAAGCTAGGGTATGTGGTGACCCGGTTCAATGCTGCTCTGAACCTGGGCTTACATAAGCCTCCCCTTCTGCACCACAGGTAGTCATGCTTAAAGATAGATCTCTGCCTGACAAAGCTATAGCACACCTTCCCTCAACTGTCTCTCAAATGATTAGAAATGCTAACTGACTTTAAGGTATTTAATGAAAAAATCAAGGTAATAGATGAGGGAGAAGGAATAGGTGGTGGTCAGAGGGTGCAGTAGCCCTAAAGCTTGAACCCTTCAGGTCTGTCACCTTGGGGAGACCAAGTCTGTCTCAACCCAAACCTTCTCCTGCCCTTCCCATTAAATCTATGCCTAATATCTCAGTTCAGTCTGTTTACAGTTAATTAGGGTCTCTGTAAGGTAAGGTTCAAGGAAAGTTGGGGCTTTCTGGATCTCCTCCCAAAGGAGTCAAATAATTCCCCCAAATTGGTTGGCATGGTATTGGACAATGTAAATATCTTGGTTGGCAGTCAACAAGATATTAGATCTTCTGTATCAAATCAGGAAACTCTCAAGGATTGCCTTCAGGTTGCTTAGAGCTCATTTCTCCATTTTTTCTCACCGAGCTCCTACCCCCAAAAACCCCCTTCTTAGGAAATCCTTCCCAGAAGTCCCTCTGGTCTTTCAACTGCGGTTTGGTCTCCTGCTCCTCTTCCAATGTTCCATGCCCCTAAGAATCTTTCCTTGGCTCCATTCTCACATTACTTCTTTTCTTCTTATTCTTCTTCCTCCACTTCCAAGGGGAAAGTTTAGAACTGTGATTTGCACATTTCTTTCCTATATAGACCTGTTTTATAACTAAAATCATTTCACCTTTTTCCAGTGTGTTTTTGAAGTATAAATGCTTGATTTTACTGCTAACATTTTCTACATATAGATGTAATCTTACAAATATTATTTTTTAAGGATTGTTTCTCCTGCATTAAAGTTACATACTTTCTGAAGATGTACTGAATCTAAAACTCTGGGAAATATGTCACTGATAATGGTCTACAGATTAGCAGTTCTTTTCCCCTCTAATATATCTCCTTCTACCATACTGCTCTCAGCTGCCTTGCAACAGTTTAGGAGATATATTTCCAGGCCAAAGATTACTGAATAGAAAGACCTTAGCCATTTATTTCTATGGGCTAAACAATAATTTATTTTAGAGATGGTTAATCTGTGAACCAAAAATATAACCAGTACAGAAAGTTTGTTTTTGTCTTTCTCTGAGTCATCTGAAATTTGGATGTCACAAATGGAGCTGTCCAGACTTGTTACTAACAGTCTTCAAAAACATGGAAAAATAATCACTATATAAGTAGTGCAAGTGTAATTATTACCATTGAGGCTCAGAGAGGCTAATTGCATTATTTATTTCATATATGGCAGATCCATAACTGTAACTGGACTCTAAGTAGTACAACAGATTCACATCCTTTTTCCTAATCGACCATCTTGCCTCGAAACATGGAAACTTGCTGGAATGAACTAGTGCTATTTCTCAATCTCCTCTCCTTCTGTCATTAACTTTGAGTTCCATTTCTCCCCCTTTTTGTGTTTGAATGGAGAAAAGGAGCGGGCATTATAGCTGTCTTTAAATAATTAAAGTGCTATCACATAAGGAGAGATTAAACTTATTTTGTTTGATCCCAGAAGGGGATCTATCTTTGAAGTTGCAAAGAAGCAAAAATAGACTTAATGCCACCAATAACTTCTGAAGCAATTAAAGTTGGCCAGAAGTGCATGGACCACATCAAGAGGTGGTAGTTGGTCATCTCTCCTTGGAGGCTTTTTAAGCAGAGTATGGGCAAGGTATAGTGGAGATTCATTTTGTGTATGGTTTGGATTAGTTAGCTCCAGAGGTCCCTTTCAATTATAAAGCGCTCTGATTCTTTGATTTTGTTTCAGGTATCCAGAACAGAAGAATGGTTTGAGGTGATTGGGTTGAGGGGGTAAAGATATTCACTCAAAAGCAAGCCTATTGTTAAGTTTTTGGTAGAGGAAGTCAGAAAGGAGGAAGTAAGGTGTGGTGGGGGCTTTTCTTATGGAAGCAACATGACAGTGGAACCCTAGGGTGGAAGTTCCTCTACAGCAGATTTTTAACCTGAAATTTGAATTTAAAGATGCAACAATCCTAAATAAAATATTAGCCAGGAGATTACAATAATATGTCACAAAGACTACATATTATAATGAAATAATATTTGTACCAGGTATGCAGGGATGTATTTATTAGCATAAGGAAAATTATTATTATAATTCATTACAACAATTAAAAAGTAACAAAAATCATATGATTATATCAATAGAAGCAGAATTTTTTTTGACAAAATGCAACACTCATTTCTACTAAAAATACTGGAAAGAATAGTCATGAATAGATTTTTCCTTAAAATATAAGTATATACTATCAGCAAATATTATCTGTAAAGGAAATAAGTTAGAATCCTTCTTTCTAAGATCAGGAGTAAAACAAGAATTCCCATTATTGCCTATATTATTTATTTTGTAGTAGAAATATTAGGAAGAGCAATAAGAGAAGAAAAAGGAATTAAAGGAATCAGAATGGGCAAAGATGTAATAAAACTATCACTTTTCACAGATAATATGATTATATTACACATATATATTATATATTACATATATTATATATATATTATATATATTATATATTACATATATAATATATATATTATATTACACATATATGCATATATATAATCCAAAAGGTTAAACTAAAAATTTAGAAAAAATATCAATAATTTCAGAAAAGTAGCAGGATATAAAATAAATCTGCATAAATCATCAGCATTTCTATATATCATGAGCAATATCCTTCAAGATGTGATAGTAAGAGATAATCCATTTAAAATAACTACAGATAGAATAAAATACCAAGGAGTATAACTGGCAAAACAAACTCAGAAATGCATGACATAATTATAAAAAACTTTTTATACAAATCAAGTTAGATTTAAATAACTAGAGAAAAATTAATTTTGGATGGGTTGGCAGAGCCAATAGAATTTATTTTTTTATTTTTTTATTTTTTATAAAATTTTTCCATGGTTATATGATTCATGTTCTTTCACTCTCCCCCCAAAACCCTACCCACCCATAGCCAACTCACATTTCCACTGGGTTTTACATGTGTCATTGATCAAGACCTATTTCCATATTATTGATAGTTATGCTGGGGCGGTCCATCAGAGTTGACATCCCAAATCATATCCACATCAAACCATGTGTTTAGGCAGTTGTTTTCCTTCTGTGTTTCTACTCTAACAGTTCTTCCTCTGAATGTGGATAGTGTTCTTTCTCTTAAGTCCACAGAGCTATCCTGTGTCATTGCATTGCTGCTAGTAGAGAAGTCTATTACATTCGATTTTACCACAGTGTATCGGTCTCTGTGTATAATATTCTCTTGGTTCTGTTCTTTTCACTCTGCATCAGTTCCTGGAGGTGATTCCAGTTCACATGGAATTCCTCCAGTTCATTATTCCTTTGCATACAATAGTATTTCATCACCAGCAGATACCACAATTTCTTTAGCCATTCCCCAATTGAAAGACATACCCTTGTTTTCCAGTTTTTTTGCCACCATAAATAGTGAGGCTATAAATATTTTTGTACATTTCTTTTTCTCTATGATCTCTTGGGGTTATAAACCCAGCAATGGTATGGCAGGATCAAAGGGCAGACAGTCTTTTAGCTTTCTTTGGGCATAGTTCCAAATCGCCATCCAGAATGGTTGGATCAAATTACAACTCTACCAGAAATGCATTAATGTGTTCCGGGTTAAGATGGCAGCAGAGTAAAAAGCAGCTCTTAACCTCTCCTGACCGAAACACACAAGACTCCTCAAGGAGACATAAAAACAAGTCCAGACGAACGGAGGAACCCCACAACAGGGTGCAGTGTGGAAGGTACATGGAATCGGGATATTTCCATGCTATAAAGGGGTGAAACAGCTCTCACTAAATCACGGGCTGAGCAACCACCCCATCCCCAACCCCTCCACACACACCAACTATAGTGTCGAAGCCAACTAAAAAGAAATAGAGCAAGTTTGGGGCACCCATCGAGTCATTGGCAGCTCCAGGGCCTGTTCCTGAGAGCAGCGAGATTTGGGACCCCAAAAAGCCAAAGAACGCACGCGAACTCTGAGCTCAGGCTCAGAGCGCAGGTGCGGCGGAGGCGTGGGTGGAGGCAGACATAGCCAGGAGCTAAAGCTCTGAAACCCTGAGTGGGGAACCAGCATAGACGGGTATACGACTATGGAAGCAGCGCCCTGAGACTTGTAAAGGAACCTCCAGCAGAAGATCAAGCAAAGGGGTCCACCAGGGGGTTTGACCTTGGAAAAAACCAGACCTCAGACCTCAGGAGCCAAAAGACCTTGGTCAGACCCCGAGCACGAGGATAAAGCTGAGAAGCTGCTGGGCTAATGATGGCTACCCAGACTCAGGAAGTTCAGAAGAGAAAGATAAACAACAAGAAAAAGAAGTCTTTAACACTCGACAACTTTTACACAGAGAAAATCCAGACAACCAAGCAAACAGAGGAGGAGAACAAACAAGCATCCGGACCCTCCTCAAATAAGGAAAACGGGTCACAAGCTATGGAAGCGTTCAAAACTGAGATTCTGAGGAAGATGGAAGAGATCTGGCAAGAAAATAATGGTTTAAAAGGTAGAATCTTGCAATTGGAAAGTGAGGCTCAGAAATCAAATGAACTGATAAGCAAATTGAACACCAGAAATGACCAGATTGAAAAGATCATAGCTGAAAACGATCAAGAAAAGAAAACGGCCAGAAATATAATTGCCTAATTCAAGAGCTTTCAAGCAAAAGAAAACATCTTACAAGAAGCCAGAAAGAGACAATTCAAATATCAAGGAACACCAATCAGGATCACACAGGATCTGGCAGCCTCCACGCTAAAAGATCGCAAGGCTTGGAATACAATATTCAGAAAGGCAAGAGAGCTGGGCCTGCAACCACGGATCAACTACCCATCAAAATTGACTATATATTTCCAGGGGAAAGTATGGGCATTCAACAAAATTGAAGAATTCCAGGTATTTGCACAGAAAAGACCAGGGCTAAATGGAAAGTTTGATATCCAACGACAAAAATCGAGAGAAACATGAAAAGGTAAATAAGAAACAGTGGGGAAAGAAAGAAAACTTATAATTTTTTAAATTTGCCTTTTTCAGGGCCTCAGTAAGATCTAATTATCTGTATTCCTTTGTAGAGAAATGTTATGTATAATTCTCTGTAGTGAACTCTATTCACTATTATAGTATTCACTATTATAGTAATCAGAAGAATAATTCACAGGGTGAGGGTGGAACACTAAATAATCTAAGGATGACATGGGGGATGGGAAAGAGGGGGTGAATAGCAGGGGACACCAAGAGAAACTTGAGTGAATAAGAAAAATAGGATATTCTATTACACACAAAGAGGGCATGGGAAGGAGAGGGTACAAATACTATTATAAGAAGGAGAGGAAGAGAGCATTAAGAGGTAATAATCAAACCTTACTCTCAGTGTAATCAACCCAGAGAAGGAAGAGTAGCTATCCATTGGGACATAAAACTCTTATCTAACCCTTCTGAGAAAGTCAGAAGGGATAAACCAAGGGGAGCAGGGGAGTGGGGAGGTCAAAAAAAGGGAGGGGAGAAAAAGGGGGAGGGAGTTAATAAGGCCTTTAAAAACAAAGAGGGCTTGAGGAGCTGACAATAGTCAGTGGTTAGTAAATAGAAGATAAGCTAGAAAACAAAGCTTAACCTGAGGATCAGCACAATGAACTTATCACCAGGCAAAGATGAAGGCCCTGATAAACAGAAGGGGCCTGATACAGTGGGGTATATAGAATCAACAGTTGCTAATGTTTCTTGGAGTCCTCTGTTCCCTTTAGCATCTGACCAGAGGAGTTCTGTCTGCAACTCCCAAGTTTCACAGCTGTAGGCTATGCCAGCTCTTGGATATCCCTGTGGCAATTTAACCCTAACCATCTGCTCTCCAGTTCCTTTCTGCCTATTATTCATATAAATGTGCCCAAACTAGAATCCTTAGGTTAACTTCAAATTTATCAATAGTTTTTTTTTCAGAGGTTAACAAAGACCTTCTCTGGGAAAGAAGGTAAGAGTGAAATGAATATCCTTCTCATTCTAACTTTCCAGAAATTCCCAAACATTGTTTCTGTGAGTTGCTTTACCTGGATCTGGAGCCTGGGGTATTTGTGAAATCATCAAAAGAATGTCATATTTATTTGTACATTATCTAAACAGATGTTATTTGTTGCTTTATTTGCCAAGAGGATAAGGAGTGAGAATTGCTGACTAGCCCCCAGAGTTCATCCTTAAATTGCACTTCAATCCCCTCCCAAGAAGAACCTTGACAAGTGTAACCTAATGCTATTCATGAGCCCCATGAATTTATAACACTAATGCCTGGCTTGCTATATGTAGGACAATATTATTTGTAGAGGCATGAATTATAAGGTAGTGAGCTTTCTTTCTCTGCATTGGTTGTGGGTGTAGTAAATAACCTCTTTTCCTGACAAAATATATGGTGAAATGTTGTTAGTTTATACCTTATAAAGTTGTAAGATTCCTCCTTGGAGTTCGTACCATGACATTAATGTGAAAAATGGTAGCATCACAATAAGTTGCTTCCCAACTACTGGTGATAAAGATCTAGAATGTGGTTGAATGGATCCTAGGAGCATCAGCTTTAATTGAAAACTAGTTATATTGAATGGGTATAAATGGGAATTGTAAGAGAATACTTCTTTTTTAAGTGTTGAAGGCTTAAATACTTTTACTGAATGGGTGTTAAAGTGCTTCTGATAAAAAGCTCCTCCTGCTAAGGAACTCAAGAGAGAAGAAAATAGCACAGTCAAAAAAAATAGAGGGCTTTCTAAAACTATGTGAAAGCAATAGGTGACTTTCTGTCACAGGATAAGTGTGAAGATAATGGCAAATGATTGAGTAGGAGATATATTAAGATTAAGGGTCATCGTCCTTAAGAAATCTGAAAAGAACCTTTTCGTCAAAGGGCAGAAACATTTGCACTTGAGCAATGGTTTTTAAAGCTCTATGGAAAATAAAGAATAGCAACAAGATATTAAAGTACCACATTTTTTTTTATTTTTTATTTTTTTAACCCTTGTACTTCGGTGTATTGTCTCATAGGTGGAAGAGTGGTAAGGGTGGGCAATGCGGGTCAAGTGACTTGCCCAGGGTCACACAGCTTGGAAGTGGCTGAAGCCGGGTTTGAACCTACGACCTCCTGTCTCTAGGCCTGACTCTCACTCCACTGAGCTACCCAGCTGCCCCAAGTACCACATTTTTTAAGTGGTCTCAGGCTTCTGTTTGGATAGAAGCTTGCCTTTCAGTATCAGGAAAGGGAATCTTATCTCTAGTCTTCCACAATTGGACTCTGATATTTAGCTATATGACTTCTCCTTAGGTACTCTTCTCTGTTGAAAAAAGAGTCTGCATAATTAGTTGTTCTCTGGCTGTGTCCTACACTTTCCTACCTTCGTGTCTTTGCTTATTGCTGTTCCTAATGTCTTGCAGATCATTCTTCTTCTGATCAAAATGGCCAAATTGGCAAGGCTGTTAATTCTTTTCCTGTTACATTTGCTCAATAACCATCTTGAAGTCTTCACCTTAGAACAGGGTTTATTAATTTTTCATATAGCCTGGATCCTTTTGGTAGACTGGTTAAGCCTATGGTCCCCTTCTCAGAATAATGCTTTTAAATACCCCTTGAGATACTTCATGATAGGTCTATCTCCAGATTGACATTGGTTTTTTAATCATTACTATATTTTAAAGATTTTTATTTTTTTCATTTACATGTAAAACTACTTTTTGACAATTGTTTGTTGGCATTTTGAAATTCATATTTTCTCATTCCCTACTACTTACCCCCATAGAAAGAAAATAGTCTTATATAGGCCATACCTCTACTTTCATGTAATACATATTTCCATATTGTTAATGTCATAATAGAAGACATATCACACATACCATAGCAATCTCATGAAGGAAATATAGTAAAAGTTTGCATGTGTTCATCTGCATTCATAATCCAATAGTTGCTTCTTTGGTTGTGGATAGCATTTTTTAAAGCCCTTACCTTCTGTCTTGGAGCCAATACTGTGTATTGGCTCCAAGGCAGAAGAATGGTAAGGGCAGGCAATGGGGGTCAAGTGACTTGCCCAGGGTCACACAGTGGGGATGACATTTTAAAGATGAGTCCCGTTGTGGTTGTCTTGGAGTATTGCTTTGCTGATAATGTTGGTCCTTCACAGTTGACCATCATATAATATTTCTGATAGTATATACATTGTTCTCCTGGTTCTGCTCACTTCACTTTGTATCAGTTTATATAAGTTTTTCAGAACTCATCCTGTTCATCATTCCTTACGATACAAGAGTATTTCATTACAACCATATACCACAACTTGTTCAGCAGTTTCCCATGTGAAGACCAATCCATCAGTTTCCAATTCTTTGCCACTGCAAAAAGAGCTGGTAAAAATATTTTGGAAGGAGTAAATCCTTTCCCCTTATTTCTTAGCTCTTTAGGATACAAATCTAATAGTGATACTGCTGGATTAAAGGGTATTTGTAGTCTTGTGGTCCTTTGAGCCTGGCTCCATATTATTCTCCAGAATAATTGTATCAATTCAGTTTCACCAACAGTATATTAGTGTCCTAATTTTCTCACATCTCTTTGAACATTAATTGTTTTCCTCTTTGGTCACATTGGCCAATCGGTAGGTGTGAGGTGGTATTTCAGAGTTGTTTTAATTTGCATTCCTCTAATCAATAGTAATTTGGAACATTTTTTTATGTGACTATAGATAGTTTTAATTTCTTCCTCTGAAAACTGTCTGATTATATGCTTTGATAATTTTTTATTGGAGATTGCTTTGTATTCTTATAAATTGGACTCAACTCTATATATTTGAGAAATGAGACTTTTTTTCAGAGACACATGGTATAAATTTCCCCCTGAAAAATTTGTCATTTCTCTTCTAATCTTGGTTGTATTGGTTTTATAAAATGTTTTTAAATTTTTTTTTAATTTTAAACCCTTAACTTCTGTGTATTGACTTATAGGTGGAAGAATGGCAATGGGGGTCAAGTGACTTGCCCAGGGTCACACAGCTGGGAAGTGTCTGAGGCCAGATTTGAACCTAGGACCTCCGGTCTCTAGGCCTGGTTCTCAATCCACTGAGCTACGCAGCTGCCCCCAAATGTTTTTAAATTTAATGCAATCAAAAAGATCTATTTCATTTTTTGTAATGTTCACTTAATCTTGTTTTGTCATAAATTATTCTGTTATATATAAGTTAAAGGATAAACATTTTCACATTCCTCTACTTTGTTTATGGTATCAACTTTTAATTCCAGATCAAGTATCCATTTTGACTTTATCCTGGTGAATAGTGTGAGATGTTGGTACATGCCTAATCTCTGCAATAAAGTTTTTCAGTTTTTTCAGTGGTTTTTGTCAAATAGTGAGTTCTTACCCCAAAAGCTTAGATTATTTGGTTTATTGAACACTAAGTTGTTATAGACAATAACTACCATATGCTGATTAATCTATGCCATTGATCCAGCACTTTTTTATAGCCAATACTAGATTGCTTTGAAGATTACCACTTTATATTATAGTTTGATATGTACAGGTCTCTTTCCTTCATATTTATTTTCATTAATTACCTTGATATTCTTGGCCTTTTGTTCTTCCAGATGAACTTCGTTGTTATTTTTCTAGTTCCAAGAAATAATTTTTGGATAGTTTGATTGGTGTGGCACTGAATAAGAAAATTGATTTAGGGAGAATTGCCATTTTCCCTATATTGGCTCAGCCTACCCATGAGCAATTAATGTTTTTCTAATTTGTTTGAGTCTAACTTATTTGTGTGAAGAATTTTTTGTAATTGTGTTCATATAGTTGCTGGGTTTGTTTTGGGAGGTATACTCCCAGGTATTTTATATTGACAAGAGTTTTAAATGGGATTTCATTTCTATCTCTTGCTATTGGGTTTTGTTGGTGGTAAGCAGAAATGCTAATGATTTATGGGGATGTATTTTGTCTCCTGAAATTTTGTCTCCTGAAATTTTGCTGAAATTGTCAATCATTTCTTTAGGTTTTTGGTTTGATTCTCCAGGATTCTATAATATCATCATATCATCTGCAAAAAATTCTTCATTTCCTATTCTCGATTTCTTTTTTCTGCTCTTATTACTATAGTGAGAATTTCTAGTATAATATTAAATGAGAGTGGTGATAATGGGCATCCTTGCTTTAAACTTGATCTTATTGGGAAGAGTTTAAGTTTATCTCCATTATAAATAATGCTTGCTGAAGGTTTTAGAAAGATATTATTTATCACTTTGAAGAAGGTTCCATTCATTCCAATGTTTGTTTGTTTTTAAATAAGGAATGGGTGTTGTTTTTTGTAAAATGATTTTTTCTGCATCTATTAAAATAACCATGTAATTTCTGTTGGCTTTGTTACTTACTTGTAATAATTACTTTCTGGGTTATATCATTCACTTGGTCATGAATCTACCTAACTATACTATTATACAATCTTCACACAATTTGATTATAGGGCACTTTGCCAAGCACTTTCTTCAAGTTCATTTATACTATGTTCACAGTGATCTTCTCATCCATCAGTCTAATAAACCTAGTAATCTTGAGAGTCAATTTATTACAATAGTCTGGGCCTCCTAAATTAGGAGTCAGGACACATTAATCCAGTATTAGTTATGTATCCTTGGGCAAATCACTTAGGAGAATTTCAGTCTGGCTAATTCTTTCACTAGGAATCAGGAGATATAGATTCTAGGCCTTGGTGTGTGGTATAGAACTAGTCTGCTCATGTTTCTTTGTATTCTCTCTCTCTCTTTCCCCTCTCTTTTCCTCTTTCTCCTCCCTCTCTCCTTCTCCCTCTTCCTCCCACTTTTCCATACAGATACAAGAAGCTTTTAACTGTGTAATTTTGATTTCAGTTCTATTAAGGTTGGTTATCAAAGACCCTAAGTGTTGATCTTGCTCCAAGGGGATTGGCACTCAGAACCAGTATGAATTCAGTCCTGAAGTTTAAGGAACTAATGGAGCACACTAGTCTTCACTAAGCTTCAGGTCCCACTCCTTTGTGTTATGAAAACATTCAAAGGGTCACATTGGAATGTATTTAAATTACATAGGCTACATGATCGACTGCTTTCCTGCTAACTCACTGACTTATACCCCATTGAAAATACACCAACTTAAAGTTCTACTTTTTGTCTAGTCTCATCCATCATTCAAAATTTTATTAAAACACCCAAGGGATAGATTTGCTTACTCCACTGAATATTAGAATGAGGAGAACTTTCTGACATTCTTTTATAGGCCATGGAGGAATTGATAATTAATGGGAGCTATATGCCCCTTTGGCCATCAATGTGCAGTGTTAAAATTAGACATTCCAAGTTTCATATTTCTCAGGAAGAAAACTATTGGATTCTATGAGTGAAGTAGTCTCTGCAGTCTAATCCCCCTTTTTTTTGAATTTAGCCTATGATTTCAGTTTTATAGGAGTCCTAATGAGTAAAATCTACTATCAATGAAAACCAATATGTCCTATGTAACATATAGACATCAAGAGTTGTACTGGTAATACAAATCAAGACAAATAGCCCCTGTCCTCAAGGGGCTTACATTCTAATTGGAGAAAGAACATATAAAAAACAATGTATATACAAAGAAAGAGTATAGAGAAGGTACTCTCAGAGGAAGGTATTAGAAGATGGGAGGTATAGGAAAGGTTTCCTACAGAAGAAAGGATTAGAAATGAATTTTGAAAGAAACCAGGGAAACTAAGGAGACCCACGGAGCAGACTAGAATATTGCAGACACATGGGACAAGCAGTACAAATGTATAGGAATGAAAGTTGTAGTTATTATATTGGAGAACCTGAGAGTAGGCCAGTGTAACTAGATTATAGTATGCATGAAATGGAGTAAAGTATAAGAAAACTGGAAAAGTAGAAGGCTTCAGTGTACTAAGAGGTTTTTAAATGACAAACAGAGAAATCTCTAGTTGATTCTGGAGGCAAAAGCAAGTCACTGGAGCATAATAAAATGGTGGCAGAATCAGACCTACTGTCTTGAAAAATCAGAGCAAGGATTTTTAAAAAAGTTCGAATGAGATAATGATTAGGTATCAACATAGATTTAGATCTGAAAAGGGTCAATTTTTCTCCTGCTCATTTTATAGGTGAGGAGACTGAGGCAAACACAGTTAAGTGACTTATCCAGGCACTCTTGTAAATGCTGGAGACACAAATACAAGTAAATACATTAGTCCTTGACATCAATAAATATATATTCTAAAGGGTAAGTAGCTAATAAATTAAAAAGGGTAGGTTAATGGTTCAAGTGGATGGCATGCCAAGCCTGGAGTCAGGAAGACCCAAGAGTTCAAATAACGCTTCAGATACTTTACTAGCCATGTGACCCTGGATAAAACCCTTAACCCTGTTTGCCTCAGTTTACTCATTGTAAAATAAACTGGAGAAAGAACTGGTAAACCACTCTAGTACCTTTGCCAGGAAAATCCCAAATGAAGTCACAAAGACTTATAAGGGTCTGAAAAAAAACTGAATGACAACAAAAACAGAAAAGGAATCCCTCTCTAGCGTCAAGTATAGGAAACCTATTTTTCATTCCCCATATTCCCACAAAGGATAAAATTACCTTAGATATTTTGCATATATTACATTTGTATTTATATCTATACATATTAACTTTGCCAAAGAATGGAAGCTTCTTAAGGACAAGGACTGTTACATTTGTGTGTCTGTATGTGTATTTGTATCTTTAGTGTCTTGATGATGCCTGGCACATAGTGATGGATTTATAGAACTAAAGAAATTAAAAATATTCTACATACATATACTTTTCAGTTTTTCCTTTGGAATAAATGTTTATTGTCATCCAACCTAAAGGGTAATTTCAAAAATAAGTAAGAAAACCTTTCTGTAAGCAGAGCCCTTGTTTTCTGATTTCTGGCTGCTAGTGCCTGCCAGAACCATCTCACGGTATGGCCTCAGAACAACTTCTCCAACTAAAAAGGATGACTCATGTTCACAGGGTCTCCCTATTGAAACACTGGAAATAAATACATTCTACAGAGGACACGAAGTACTGTCATGGAGCTGATGAAATCCCAGTCCTGCTGGCCAAGGAGTAGCTCCAATCACAGGGCTGTCAGAGGTGCCTGAGAAAACCTCTCCACCACGAGGATTAGGAGATTAAGTAGTGTCCCTGGAGGGGTTGCCACTCACTTAAAATGGCTACAAACATATGTTTTTAACCTTTGTGCAAATCATGAAGAATTGGGTTAATTGCAAAGCCTGAGAGGCTGCACCTGGAATTTGGGAATAACAACCTATAAATGCTAACAAGTTTCCAGAAGTACTGACAAAACATAGTCACACCCACTTACCTGGAAGCCTAAGTGTTATGTTAGCCATAACAGACTTTAATCTATTAAAAGGATTAGCCTTTTTTTAATTAGTGCTATAGTCTAATAGGTAACATCTGCAGTTACTGCATAATATTAATAATAAATCAAATTTATAGGGCTTTTTAAAATTTGAAAAATTCTTTCTTCACAGCAAAGATATTAAAAGTAGCATGATATGGTAGAAAACGGGAGCTAGGTTGCATAGTGGATAGTGCACCTGGTTTGGAGTCAGGAGGATATGAGTTAAAATTTCTTCTCAGACATTTAGTAGCTTGGTATGATCCTGAACAAGTCACTTAACCCATTTCCCCTCAATATCCTCATCTCTAAAATGAATTGGAGAAGGAAATGGCAAACTATTCCAGTATCTCTGCTCCAAAAGCCCCCAAGTGGTATCATGAAGAGTTGGACATGATTGAAACGACTGAACAACAACAGATGGTAAAGGGAAAAATGATTAAGATGAAATGTCAAGGACAGGAGTCAGAGGATCTGGACTAAAATCCAATTTTTGTCATTGTCTTTGCAACTTTGGTCACTTCTCTGAGCTTCAGTTTTCTTCTCTAAAAATATGAAGTGATTTAATTAGAAGGCCTATGAAGTTGATTCTACTTCTAAATCTGTGTTCCTATTTAGACAGGTAGGTAAAAGGACTCGACATAAGAGATTCCATTTTGAGTTTATGATGAACTTACTTCAAATCAAGCCTGTGAACAACATGATTATAGAAATCTTATAAACAGTTTTGCTGCTGAACATGTCTGGTTATTTTGATCACATTGTTTGTACTGGTTCGAATAGCCAGATATAGTTTTTGACAAGTTCTTTACTAAAAATACTTGATAAGTCATCTTGAAGCAGATCTAACTTTCACAACTAATTTCATCTAAAAGCTGATTAGTCAATTTCCTACTTAAAAACAAGAATCCCTAAGCCCAACTAGGCACTGTTGAAAGGAAGATAATGTCCTCATGTTTCAGTGGTGACTGTGTCAGCCCAAGCAAAGCAAAACCATGTGAGATCCTATGAGATTCTGGCTTCTTAGGAGAAGATCTACTGAAGCATCACCAGAAACTAAACCATACATATCTCTCTGTCAACCATTTCTCTTTATAGCTTCAAGGTCTGTTTGCTAAGATGTATATCCCAGCATCATTTACCTGAAGATCTCCAATTCACCGCCATTTTTCTGCCTTTTGGAGGGTGACCAGATTGTTTTGGGTAGAGATACTGGATTGGTTGTTCTCTCCTATATATGTATTTAAGAATTCCAAATATGAACTAAAACACTAGTTTGGTTATATCTTTGTAAGTGTGGCCTTGTCTGCTGTTCAATTTTCTTTTATCCTATATCATTGTTACATTGCTTCATGGACCAATAGCTTCTCATGAATCCTGATGCTATTATCTCCTTTCTACCTCACAGAAGTCTATCCATATTGAGATTTTCTGTTCTTTCTGTTCAACTTTGTATGATACCAAGAAATAGTAATGTTTCTGTGTGTTTCTGTGCACATAAAAATGACTGTTTGATAGAAAGGGATTTAGAGCATTTTGTTCATATAGCAGTTGTTCTCTTTTCACTTCTTAATCTAAATTAAAATGTAAGCTGAGAAGGCAGAGAGGAATTCTGTGAAGATGGCAGCATAGAAGCAGCAAGGCCCCAGACCTCTGTAAACCCTTCAAAACCAATCAAGGACAAAGGCTTTCCAGGAGACAGAAAACTAAATCTGATAACAGAATAGAGCTAGGAGATCCTCCTGCTAAACCCAATATAAAAGGCATAAAAAAAAACCCAAATTTTTTAACTGTTGGGCTCCAGGGGAAAAGGAAAAGGAAGGTCCCAGTTGCACTCCCACACCTAATCTGCCAAGTCTCCAGCAGATCCTGAAATCTCTGGGCAGGCAAGGGCACTAGTCCAGAGGGAGTGCCTTACTGGCACAACTGTGCCAGACTCAAGGCTTTGATCACAGACAATAGGGAGACAGCTGGAGGAGAAGTGCGGAAAGAGCAACCAAACACTCTATCTTGCTTTCCCCTCCACCCCTTCTTGAGGTTTTGGCCTCAGGACACATCAAACTCTACAGATCAACTCCACCCTGGTTTAATCTTATGAATATGGCAGATAAGAAATCTTCAGAGGGCAAGGAAGCCTCAACACCCCTCCCCCATAGATTGCAGTGAAAGTAGTGTAAATCACATCTTTAGCTTTTACTAACAGCTGGGGAAGATCTGACATCAGGGCCTACTAATCTAGTGAGTCAACAGAGCAGAGAAGAAGCCCTTACAGAGCCGAATAGCACAAAACCACAGATCCAGGAAATAAGCAATGGACCAATATTATAGCTAATTACAGGGGAGAAAGAATGATAAAACATGAGTAAACAACAGAAAAAGAAAGAAGAAATTACAATCCACAGCTCCTATCCAAGAAATGAACAAAGAACAAATGGATCAAAGGAGCAACAGGAAACACCAAGACAAAACACAGAAACTCCAGTGAATTGGACACAGGGTTTGGAAGAACTCAAAATTCAATTAACTCAAGAACTCAAAAAACAATCAGGAGAGACTGAAGATAATTAGAAAAAGGAAACACATGAACTAAAACTAGAAAATACTGTCTTGGAAGCCAAAATCGAACAGCTTGAAAAAGATGCAAAGAAGGTGAAAGATGACCTACTAAGAAAATCAGACCAAAATTAGAAGGATGGCCAAAAAGCCAGGGATGAAATTCAGTCTTTAAAAATTAGAATCCAATTACTAGAAGCAAATGACTTCACAAGGTAACAAGAATATGTAAAACAAAATCAGACGAATGAAAAATTTGAAGAAAATATGAAACACCTCATTGGCAGAGCCTCATATCTCTAAAACAGATTGAGGAGAGACAATTTAAGAATTATTGGACTACCAGAACATCATGACAAAAGAAAAAGCCTGGACGTCATCCTAAAGGAAATTATACAAGAAAACTGCCCCAACATTCTCAAACAAGAGGGAAAAGTGGAGATTAAAAGAATCCACAGATCACCTGCTATATTTAATCCACTACTGACAACCCCCAGGAATATTATAACCAAGAACTACCAGACCAAGGGAAAAATATTACAAGATGCTAAGAAGAAGTCATTCTAATGACAGGGAACCATAGTAAGAATGACACAGGATCTGGCTGCATCTACACTGAAGGACTGGAAGGCATGAAATATAATATTACAGAAAGCAAGGGAACTGGATCTACAACCAAGAATCAACTACCAATAAAACTGATTATATTTTTACAGTGAAACGTATGGTCATTTAATAACATTGGAGACTTCTAGGCATTCATAAAGAAAAACCCAGACTTAACCAGAAAATTTGATGTCCAAAAACAGAACTCAAGAAAATCAACAAAAGGAAATTAATAGAGGGAAAAAATAACAAAAAAATGTTTAAGGAATCAAATAAGTTCAAATTATTTGTATCCCTATAAGAAAAGTTGATGTTGTAACTCTTAAAAATTGTTATTATCATCATGGTAGCTAGAAGAACTATACTTAGGGGGAACAGTGACAAACTGTATAGGATGAAATGTCAAGACAAAAATATATTTATGTATGAATATATATATATGTATATATATATATGTATATATAAAACTAGAGGTAAAAAAATAAGATAATATTATGAGAAATGTGAAAAGAGATAAAAAGGAGTTAATTTATATTCCATAAAGAGGTGCATGGTGGGAGGAAGGGAGAAGACGATTACACTGGAAGGGTTAAGAGATTTGAGACAGGAAACACTTTATTCTTAAGTGCATTGAAATTAACTCAAGGAGGGAAGAACAATCAGATCCATTGGGGCAGAGAATTGATTTGTGCCCAATAGAGAAATAGAAGGGTAACAAATGGACAAGTGGGAAGGGAAATAATACTAGGGAGGGAGTGTGTGAGGGGTAGCTTAAAAAAGACCATAGAAAAAATAAAAGGGGAATAAGAAGAGAGGTTTATATTAAACTAAAAAGCTTTTGTACAAACAAAAACAATGTAGTCAAAATCAGAAGGGAAACAACAAATTGGGAAAGAATCTTTATAACAAAAAACTCTGGCAGGGGTCCAATTACTCAAATATACAAGGAGTTAAATCAATTGTATAAAAAATCAAGCCATTCCCCAATTGCTAAATGGGCAAGAGACATGAATAGGCAATTTTCAGGTAAAGAAATCAAAAGTATCAATAAGCACATGAGAAAGTGTTCTAAATCTCTAATAATTAGAGAAATGCAAATCAAAACAGCTCTGAGGTATCACCTCACACCTAGCAGATTGGCTAAAATGAAAGAAGGGGTGAGTAATGAATGCTGGAGGGGATGTGGCAAAATTGGGACATTACTGCATTGCTGGTGGAGTTGTGAACTGATCCAACTATTCTGGCTGGCAATTTGGAACTATGCTCAAAGGGCTATAAAAAATGCCTGCCCTTTGATCCAGCCATACCATTGTTGGGTTTGTACCCCAAAGAGATCATAAATAAATAGACTTTTATGAAAATATTTATAGCTGTGCTTTTCGTGGTGGCAAAGAACTGGAAAATGAGGGTATGTCCTTCAATTGGGGCATGGCTGAACAAATTGTGGTATATGCTGGTGATGGAATACTATTGTGCTCAAAGGAATAATAAACTAGAGGAATTCCAGGTGAACTGGAAAGACCTCCAGGAACTGATGCAGAGTGAAAGGAGCAGAGCCAGAAGAACATTGTACACAGAGACTGATATACTATGGTAAAATAGAATGTAATGGACTTCTGTACCAGCAGCAATGCAATGACACAGGATAGCTCTGAGGGATTTATGGTAAAGAATGCTACCCACATTCAGAGGAAGGACTGCAGGAGAGGAAACATGTAAGAAAAACAATTGCTTGAAGGCATGGGTTGAGGCAGACATGATTGGGGATGTAGACTCAAAAATACCACACCAATGCAACTAACAACAATTTGGAAATAGGTCTTGATCAGTGATACATGTTAAAACCAGTGGAAATGTGTGTTGGCCATGGGTGTGGGGAGTGCCGGGGGTGAAGGGGAAATTAGGAGCATGAATCATGTAACCATGTTAAAAATGAATATTAATAAATATTTAAAAAAATAAAATAAAATAAAATAAAATAAACACCAGCAAAAAAAAAAAAAAAAGAACAAAGAAACCACAATCTTTCTATCCAGAAATTGAACAGAAAGCAAATGGATCAGAAGAAGATAAAAGAACACCAAGAAAAAACATAGGAAATTCAGTGAAATGGACACAGGCTTTGGAAGAACTCAAAATTCAATTAACTCAAGACCTCAAAATTAAAATAACTCAAGAACTCAGAAAACAATCAACAGAGGCTGAAAACAATTGGGAAAAGAAATTACTTGATCTAAAACAAGAAAATAATGACTTAAAAGCCCAAATTGCCCAGCTGAAAAATGAAGCAAAGTAGGTGAAAGATGATCTACAAAGAAAATCAGACCAGAAGGAGAAGGATGCCCAAAAATGTAGGGATGAAATTCAGTCTTTAAAAGTTAGAATTCAACAAAAAGAAACAAATGACTTCTCAAGGCAGAAAGAATATATAAAACAAAATCCAAAAAATGAAAAATTTGAGGAAAATATGAAACACTTCATTGACACAACCATAGATCTGGAAAACAGATCTCGAAGAGACAATTTAAGGATTATTGGTCTGCCTGAACATCGTGACAAAAGGAAAAGCCTGGACATCATCCTATAGGAAATTATATAGAGATCATCAAATTATCTGAGAAAAAATAAATTTGTTGATCTGAAATTTTATTCCCTTAAATTATTATAAAGCATATTCTTTGCTGCAATCATTTATTTTACATTATTTGGTATTGAGCTCACTAAGATTTTGACACATTCTTTAATTCTTCCTAATGAAATCACATATCCCATTCAATACAAGGTAATACCTTTGATTAACACTCCATTTTACCAAGTCCAGTCTTTATTATAGCCCATAAAGTCCCAGTATGATATAAATCAGATGATTCAGAAGTGTAAAGCATACTTATTGCCATCTCATAGACACAATTTCTTATCTTTTCATGATATAGAGCATGGTGCATGGTTGTGTTGCCAAATTCTATTTCTACTTGAGAATCTCTAAAATTCAAGAACAATTTTGTTTCTGTGTATAATGATATATTTATCAGAGTTCATCA
This sequence comes from Gracilinanus agilis, assembly GCF_016433145.1. Lineage (NCBI taxonomy): Eukaryota > Metazoa > Chordata > Mammalia > Didelphimorphia > Didelphidae > Gracilinanus > Gracilinanus agilis. The sequence goes on along the minus strand of NC_058132.1, from coordinate 378,869,435 downwards.
TTCCTTCAATGGAGGCAAAAATTACAAGTAAAATAATTTCTAAAATATCCTTATTCATGGATGTTTTATGTTTTGATGATAAATCCTAGGCTTAGCTAGACTTCCTCCAAAAATGATTTTTTTGGATTAATTTTTATTTTTAGAAAAATTTTCCATGGTTACATAATTCATGTTTTTATTTACCCTTCACCCCCTCAAACTGCCCACCACCACCCATTAATAACTTGCATTTCCACTGGTTTTAACATGTGTGGTCAGTCAAGATTTATTTATATATTATTGATAGTTACATTAGTGTGGTCCTTTCAGGTCTACATCCCAATCATGTCCTCATCAACCCAAGTGTTCAAGCAGTTGTTTTTCTTCTGTGTTTCCTCTCCTGTAGTTCTTCCTCTGAATGTGGGCAGCGTTCTTTTCCATAAATCACTCAGAATTGTCTTGGGTCATTGCATTGCTGCTAGTACAGGCGTCCATTACATTCAATTTTACCACAGTGTATCAGTCTCTGTGTACAATGTTCTTCTGGCTCTGCTCCTTTCACTCTGCATCAATTCCTGGCGGTCTTTCCAGTTCACATTGTTAAGGGAGAAAAGAGGGAAAGGTGCCTTGAACAGTAAATATGGGTCCAGGTGGGTGTGAGAGACAGGAATGACAGGAAGGGGCCCAACAAGTAGGGAGTCTAAAGTTTAACAGCAAAGGGGTGTCTGTTACTGAATTGGCTGTTAGGTCTAACTGCCACTCTGAAGCACCAAGACTAGGCCTGTGGTAATCAGCAAAGTAAAGGCAGGAGTTTATAAGTTAAGGCAACACATTTAATCAAGGACAAACTAAGATTAAGGATGGGAATAGGGTTTACTACACTTAAAAGCTAAGGGCAAACCACAGAGGCAGGGGAAGGACTTGAGTATACTCTCCTATGATCTAAGCAAGACAGGGCCCAAAGAAAGCTGAACTGGAGTCACAAGGGAAAAGTTCCTCCCAACCTGGTTCCAGGCAGGTTTGGTCAGCTTAGCTGAGGACCTGAGGGTGGCTTTACTTGGGATCTCATGGCTAATCCAGGGATGGCTTTAGGATGCCAGGAGTCAACTCCACTAGAACAGGTGATCCAAGGGATCCAGGTAGGGAGAGATAGTTCGCAATGCTGTCCACCAGATCACAAACCATTTCCCTACTCGGTGCTGCTCTGCAGGTCTAATGTCCTCTGCTGTAAGCCTTCACCACTCTCAGGATCCCAGGTAATCTGGATACATCTCCCCTAGCTCTGAGATCTCCCAGGGTCAGCAGCAGTTTCTGCCAACCACCATGGAGTCCTTCTCAGGCACACATCACTTCCTCCTTCCCCTGCATTCCATTCAGAATGTCCATGACCTCCAGCTAAGACTTTTCCTAGCCTGCTTACACATCTACTTTTAAACTTATGCCTCTACCACATGGAATTCCTCCAGTTTATTATTCCTTTGAGCACAATAGCATTCCATCACCAACATATACCACAATTTGTTCAGCCATTCCCCAATTGAAGGGCATACCCTCACTTTCCAGTTTTTTGCCACCACAAAGAGCGCAGCAATCTGAATTAAAAAAATGTTTCATCAGTAAAAACTGTACTTTTTCATTGTCAGTTCTTCAATCTTTATATTGTCTTGCCAATAACAAGCTTTACCCCCTTCATATCAATGGGTATCAGCTGTTTTCTAAAGGTAATCATTTTCTCAATCTTTTGACTTCTAAGAAATGTATATTGTACCATAGATAAATAAAGGACAGGACTCTTAAGCTATTGCATGCTTCTGAAAGTTTTTGCTTATTTTTCAGGGGTTATTTACATTGTTTTTCAGCAATAGATTGTCAGCTATTGCTATTTTCTTCATTTTAAAAACTTTCATTTATAATTTGAAATATTTGATTTTATTTCATTGCTGGATTAAATTATCCCTACAACACTCAACTTCCACACATCAACAGCCAATGCAATAGCTCTGAAAGAAATTGAATATACTTCTTAAGAGCCACAATATTTTCATCCTTCCTTTGAAAAAATTTATTCTTAAAAACATTTAAAACATAGTAAAAGGTATAATTAAACACTTGTATACAACAAGTGATTAAATCTAACACCTAATAGTAAGAAAACTAAGCAAGTTGGGGAAAGTGGTTCACTCTGGTTTCATCTACTCAAGGTCAGACATTCTAAAGGAATCTCATGCCAGTAGACATTCACATGCATGACATTTGCAGTTGCAAAAGAAACCATGTCAAAATCATGGCTTCTCTCAAGTAATTAGCTCACCACTATCACAAGTCCAAAATAAATATTATTGAGAAATTCAAGAGAAAGGGAATTACACGAGCATTATGGAAAAGTAGTTTATTTGTACATTTAACAGCCTGACAGAAAAGAAAACATGAAATGATTTTTCCTTTTTCTGACACATAAATATTTTACTTATTATTTCACAGAACTTTTTGTGATTATGCAATCTAGATGAGTGAACAGCAAGTGAAAGCTTAAGATCAAGGCTTCCTTTCCCCTATGAAGGTTAAGATCTAAGAAAAAATACAGTCTGGGACACTGAAAGCAAGTTCTTTCATGGAATTCCTGGTAAACAAGAGAGCTCCATTGAAAGCCTTTGAGAACAGAAGTTTATTTCTAGCTTACTGAAAATTCTATTAGAGAGTTCGCCTACTCGATATTGAGCTAATTGTTTGTGGAATGTTATGGATTATTGTCTAAGGCAAACTCTTCAGAATGTTGATCTCCAGGTACTGTCCCAAGAATGAGGTCAAAGTCACCTCTCTATTTGGACTTTAATCATGATACTACATGTGTGCTCCTTGGAGGGAAGTTCAGCAGAGTTCCTGATTAAGTTATCCTTTTTTAATTTGGAAACTGTCTTTTAACTTTCGAAATTCTTTCCCACTGGAGGAATGGGTCTTACTGTATTTTATTTAAACTTCATTTAATTGTGACCCTCTGGTAGGTGTTAAAGTTTCCTAAATACTGGAGATCACCCACCTTAGTTTTTTAAAAGATAACATCAAAGTGCTCAAGGATGTCCTTGGTGGGTTATAGGGAGAGAGTGAGAGTTGAGTCAGAATAAATTGTCTACCAATTCAGACCTGAATTCTGAGTAGTATCTGATTAATTTAATGCCTCTTCCTCTGAGGAAAAGCTAGAAAGAATCCTAGGTGCCTACAGATGGAGCATATATGTGAATAAACAGGAATATGCACAATTGCACACATACACATATGTATGTATGCAATCATATGCAAATCACTCATTGTTAGACTCACAATTAGGCATAATTGTGAGCTGAACATAATTATATATAGTTATGAACAATAATTCTTGATAAAGTACACATGAATCCAAATAAATAATACCTAATGTATATACAATAAAGTCTGTGATTATGCATAATTGTGAATTGAACATGACATAATTATGAACTATAGACAAGACACAATCTTCTAGTTCTCTAGGCAATTCTCAAATACTATGAATTATAGAGAAATTACTGACTTGCCTTGGTAAATTTTCTCTACCAATGAAATCACAGGTTCAGTCCCATCTCTAATATTAATAATATATTCTGGAGTTTTAGAGTTACTAGAATGAGGAAGTCCTTCCTTATGTCTATCCTTAATTTGCCTTGTTATGGTAGTTATTATCTTGGCTCTAAGTATCTGAAAATGCATTGTGTCTTACCTGATCGAGGCCATATCCTGTCTCCAATGAACTGGTGACTGAAATCATCGGCTATGATTCCTCAGGGATATAGCTGCCATTCTTTGAAGTATTGCTATCACATTATTTGATTTGTATTCTATGCATCATGTATATCTCTATTCACACAGCAGACAACTCTGGGCTTTTGGCCCCAAGCATTTCAGCCCAGGAAACCCTAAATCATTTTCCTGGTCATTACGTTGAATGGCTATAGTACATTTAATATGTACTCTATGTTTTGGTTCATTGTCTCTACACTTATTATTTTACATTTGTCTATATTAAATTGTATTCTTATTTTATTGGCCTCCTCATGATAAGATGCCAATCCATCTGAATAAAGCCATTGTATTATTCACTATGTGCTATATCTCCACCATATAAAGCTAATAAAAATCTATGTACCTTAGAGAAAGTTATGAATATTTTATTGGTTACACTACAGGGTCAGACTAACAACTTTATCCAGGCCAAGTTAATGTTAATAATTCCAGGCCACTGGGCAGAGCTTCTAGGGTGTAGAGATGTGAGTATTTTTAAAGGGAGGTCCTTCAAATAGCCTTTTACACCCTATAAAATTCAAATAAGCTTGGGAGAAAGTTACTCTACTATAGCCCAGGGCACTGAAAAGCATTGCTGTGGGAAAATCACTTTATATCTCTGTTTTGAAAAAAATAGGGTACTAAAATGATGTTCTCTAGAAAGAGGGAAAAGTCCCTTTTAAAAGCAGACAAGCTTCATAATTTAGTATTATGAAGGGGAATATCTAATGAGTAAATTCTATTCTTGGAGGCTATAACTTTACAGGGGTAGGAGTTGGGGTTAAAAGAGCACCATCAGGAGAGGATCACAGAATTAGAATTGGGAAATTCTTTAGGAGTGATTCATCTTGTTTCGATTCCCTCATTTTAGATAAGAGAAAAAGGCCCAGAGAAGTTAAATGAATATTCCAAATGTTACACAGGTAGTATTAACTGGAAAAAAAAAGAGATTTGAATCTATGTCCTTTAGCAACAAATCTAGCATTCTTTCCATTACACTAGCCTTTGTAAGTCAAAGGGAGAAAAATCCATTGGTTGGGGAAAAAGGATAGTTCTCTTGACTTATAAACTTTTAAAATTATTAAACTATTATATATATATAGAAGTTATTGTTCTGAATCAACTTAGGGGATTTAGACCTGGAAATGCTTGCAGGTCTAATAAAATACCCTCACTGTGCAGATGAAGAAATTGAATTATAAGGAGGTTAAGTTACTTTCTTATAGTCACACAGGTAGGTAGTGGCAGAGGTATGATTCAAATCCAAGTTCTCAGCCTCCAAGTATATGAATCTTTCCTCTCCTTCACACTACAACCTTCTTTGCAAACAGCACACAAGGAGAAAGACACACAAAAATGAGGAATGTCTGGAGTAGGTGTGAATGCTGGGGTTTTTTTAAGTACCTTTGGCAACATAAAAAGACTGTTGGAATGAGAAATCCGAAGTTCAAGTTCTTGATCTTCCATTTATTAGCTTCATATTGTTGAGGAAGCCAGGTGGCACAAGGGATAGATTGGTGGTCCTGGAATCAGACAGACCTGAATTCAAATGTGACCTCAGACTGTGCTATGTTAATGTGGGCAAATTACTTTCTGTCTGCTTCTGTTTCTTCAACTTTAAAAGGGAGATAATAGTACTTACCTCCCAGGGTTTGGGGGAGGATCAAATGAGATAATATATGTATTCACAAATGCTTGGCACAGAGTAGGTGCTTACTAAATTCTTGTTCCCTCATTTCATTGGGCTAGTCACCTAATTTCTTTAAGCCTCAGTTTTTCGTCTCTAAAATGGAAGTAATGATAATAATAAAGTCACTATATCCAAAGCTGAACTTGCCATTTTCCTCATAAAAACCCCATCCTCTTGTCAACTTTGCTCTTACTATTGAGGGCACAACCATCTTCCCAATCATTCAAGTTTGTTACTCAGGTCTCATGTGTCGTCCCCATCACCACACTTTCTCTCACCCCAGTCTGTTGTCTTTTTTTTACCTTCAAAACACCTCTCATATATACCTCTTTCTCTCTTCTGACACTGCCACCGCTCTGGTGTGACCCTCATCCCCTCATGCCTGAGTTATTGGAATAGCCTGCTACAGCCTACTGGTTGGTTACTCCCAACTCCAAAGAGTTCTTCATGCAGCTGTCAAATTAATATTCCTTCAGTATGGGACTGACCATATTGCCTCTATTCCTCCCCCTATTCAATAAACTCCACTAGATCCCTATTATCTCCAGCATCAAATATACAACCCTCTGGAATTCAAGGACCTTTATAATCTTGTTTTCTTTATATCACCTTCACCTATGCCACAATCCAGTGACAATGACTTTCCTATTATTCCCTGAACAAAACAACCCATATACTGAGTCTCTAACCTAGCCTCCATTCCTAGAATTCTCTCTGTCCTCATCTCTTTCCCAGATTCCTTGGCTTTCTTCAAATATCACTTAAAATCCTACATTCCTCAGGAAGCCTTTGTCAATATTACTTAATGTTAAAATCTTCACTCTATTATTTCCAGTGTATTCTATCTATCTATCAATCTATCTATCTATCTATCTATCTATCTATCTATCTATCCATCTATATCTTGTTTTTATATAATTACTTGCATGTTGTCTCCCCCATTAGCCTATGGGCTTCTCAAGGGCACAAGCTATCTTTTGATTTCCAGTGCTTAGCCTAACTACTAGCACATGGCTATCTCTACATAAATGCCTAGCATTTATACGGCACCTTAAGGTTTGTTAGATGATTTATAAATATTATCTCATTTTGCTCTAGAAAAGCTCTGGGAAGTAGTTGCTATTATTATTCTCATTTTATCAAAGATGAAACTGAGACTGAAAGAAGTTAAAAGGATTGTCCAGGGTAACACATCTCGTGTGTGCCTCAAACAGAACTTCATTTCTGTTCTTTCTGACTCCAAGTCCCACTCTCCTTCTGCTGTGTTCCCTACCTGCCAAGCACATAACTGCCTATACTATCTATTTTGTAAGGCCCTAGTGAGGAAAGAAATTTGTTGTCTTAAAGCCTTAGTAGAATTTGAGTTATCCCTACATATGTTTCTTTTTTGACAAAGTCTATGATTGTAAAATGATTAGGAGTGGTAGTTTAAGAATATTTTAAATTAACCTTGTAAATGCTTTTATATAAAAAGTTGCTTTTGGGGGCACCTAGGGGGCTCAGTGGATTGAGAGCCAGGCTCAGAGATGTGAGGTCCTGGGTTCAAATCTGGCCTCAGATACTTCCTAGCTGTGTGACCCTTGGCAAGTCACTTGACCCTCATTGCTTACCCCTTAGCACCCTTCTGCCTTGGAATCAATAGGCAGTATTGATTATAAGATGGAAGGTAATGGTAAAAAAAAATTCAGTAAAAAGATGCTTCCGTAGTCTAAAGTGAAATCTATTATTATTCACAAAAACTTTTGCTTGACTAGGTATGTTCCTTAGCTAGTTCCCTTGTACATTTTAAATAACCAATCTTAAAAGGTATTTAAATGATCTTTTGGCCTGGGGGCAGGGGAAAATTCCTCTCTCTATTAAGTAAAAGTCAAGTCCTTTAATAATGACCTATTAGATGATTATAATTTTTCTTTTTTATCCTGGGACTCCATTCTAGGAGCATAGGGCCACAACCAATAGGCAATGGGTCACACAGTCACTCAGGGTCACCCAGCTGGGAAGTGTCTGAGCCCGGATTTGAACCTAGGACCTTTCGTCTCTAGGCCTGGCTCTCAATCCAATGAGCTAGCCCAGCTGCCCCTACTTTAGGTTGCAGTTTCTTTAGCAGATGTAGTTTTTACAGGGTGGGGTTGCTAGCCCCACGCCCAACCCTCCTCCTTTTTCATCCTGGCTAGGGACTGTCCTTGGCCCAGGAGTGGTAAGGGTGGGCAATAGGGGTCAAGTGACTTGTCCAAGGTCACACAGCTGGAAGTGTCCGAGGCCGGACTTGAACCTAGGACCTCCAGTCTCTAGGCCTGGCTCTCAATCCACTGAGCCACCCAGCTTACAGTACTGTAATGATGTAACTAAGAGTCAGATGAGAGAGAAAACTAGACATTGATAAAATCTCTTTACTTTTGAATTATTGTTAGTGTAACTAGAGTTGGATAAAAATGTCTGGGATTTTGGAAAGAAGCCTTTTGGCTGAAAAAAACCCAATGAAATATTTTTTTTTAAATACTAGAAAAAGGATCAGTATTATGTCTGTATATATCAAAGGTAATGTTGGATAATCTGAATTCTGACACTCAAATAAGGCATGTTCTTGCCCTAGCCAGATCCTTTTTTACTTTGTAGAAAGGTAAAGAGGTGGACAGGGTAAGGAAAATGTCTTGGCACCATGAGGAGCCCACCCTTCTCCCACTCTAATGCAAGACCCCCATTTCCTCCAGGGTTTGCAAGACCGAATGAATCATTCTATATCTATAGATACCCTTTGCTTTTTCTCCAAGACTTTCTTGTACTGGGAAATCAATAAGACTTTATTCTTTTTCTGGGATGACCACTTTCTTCTAGGAAGGTCCTAGACTATTTGCCAGATCCTTGGCTCACTAACCACTTCCTGTTTGCTGCTTCCCCGTGAGTAACCTCATTGAGGTTTCTATTCCTCTCATGAATTTCCTATTTCCACCATGAAAGACTTGTTCTCCCAGCATGTTGACCCTTCATTTCCTTCTGAGGTGAGACAAATATTAACAGGTTGGATTGTCTTCTGTGGCCTTCCTGCTACCTCTTCTCCTTCCCCCATCCCAAGGATTCCTTGGTATACACTTACAAATATATCTATTTCTCTGAGTCTACTTGTTTTCTTAACTTGATGGTTGAGTTTGTAATTACATTTGGTTTGCCCTGGCAGTAGCAATGAGTTATTGTGGAATTTCTGGGGCCTGGAGGGATAAGAGATCCAGAGGAAATTGCATGGACATCTGTGAAATTGCCTATGCTAGATGGACTCCTAAAGAATTTGCTGTGCCCTCTCAAAAAATGGAACATTTTTGAGCATACTAGCTGAATGACCTTATATACTGAGGATATCATTAGAATAATTTCCACCCAGTACAGTTCTCTCATTTGAGAAGGAGCGTCTTAAATCTCCCTGGGGAAAGTTTCATGTAGTTTGGAAAGCTCAGTTTGGGTAAGGTTTCTGTTCAAGATAGATCCTTGCTTTTTCTTTATCTTTGCTCTTTCTTTGGCTAGAGCATTCACAAAGGCTTCCTATGGTTCGAACTAAATAACTAGAAAATTTGGGTAAACTTTGAAAATACTTATTTTTTTGAATATGTAAACCTTTGTGTGTGTGGAACTTTATGAAATGTTTCTTGTTTTGTGATTCTGTAAAACTTTATTTGGGGAATAATTATGATTTTTATGTCATTTAGATGTCACAATGTCATGAAACATTGTTTCTTAAGAGACTTCACTGTATGGCACAGGGGAAATAAGTGACTAGATGTTCCTTGTGCCTCCTCAATGGCCATAGAGAATTGTTCTTTATTTGGATCAAGGACCTGAATTTGGAACAAAGACTGTTAAAAAAAATACCCACCTGTCCATTTTCCTGAGATGGCAAATTTCAAATAAGGGCATTGTATAACAAGATTTTTAAAGATGTTGGATTTCCTAACAAGGATGTGCTCTGTGTCGCCTACTATTTGGAAGAGGGTAACTTCCTTTGATCAGTTGTCTAAATAGAAGTCCGTGTCCTCAAAATTGGTGAGACTGAGAAAGCCACATTCTGATTCTCACTCTTCCTAGCCTTCCCCAAAGGAAGAAGATCATTGTTTATCCATTGTGAAGGCACCATAAACTGAACCTGTGAGAGAGTATAGACTTTCTTTTCTTGCTCTCCCTCTGTTATCCTAGCTCTGAAAAATAGACTTTGGGGTATTTGTTTCCTCTTGTGTTTTGTTTGTCCATCTCAATTTCAGGTCCTGTTTGAAATTCCCAATGGATTTAGGAGTTTGAGCCTTGGCAAGTTGGCAACCAGCAAAAAAGGATTCCAGGTTGGACTATAACTACCTAGAGCAGGAGGGAAATCTGGAGAAAAGGGACTGGATTTGGAACTGGGAAAGAGTACATTATAGGAACTTAAATAAATTATGAAACTAATCTCCTTCCCCTCCCCAGGATCTGAGGTGGTAAGAGTTAAGCAACATATCTACCACTTTCTAAGGGAATGGATTTGTATATTTGTGATTATTCCTTTATTGTAAATATTCCTGTGCAAAAGTTAATCAAACTATAAATGGAAGTGAAGTTCAGGGAAAGCTTCTTAATATTGAAGGGACATCTTTGGTTTGGGCTGAAGCCACTGACAGAAAGCCTATATTCACCTCCTCTCACCCCAAGACTCCCTTAAAAATGCTGGGAGACATTGAGAGAGGGGTGAAATATAACACCCTAGCCTTCAGATAATGGAATCCAGGGTGGTACACAAAGAAGGTCTATCATTTTTCACTTTCCAACATCCCTCTACCCACCCTCACTGTACATTGCCCAACTTCAGTGCCCAAACTGCAACCCTCATGCAGCATATGCGCCCCATGCTTTCCCCCATACAGGGGAGGGAGGAAGCACTCTCATTGGGCTGCTGGGCAGAGGGAGTGGTAGGTAATGAGAGAAATGTCCTCAGGCTTGCATGGAGAGGAGGAGGAGAGCAGCCTGCTCTGGCATACATGCCATCAGTTCACCAACATGGATATAGGACTATTTCCAAGAGGGAAAATTATCTTCCTGTACTTCCCTCTCCTCTTCTTCATAGGATTTCCTGATAAGACTATGAAACAAAATGAAACTTATTCTGTTGACTCTCTTTCCCACTTTACTTGGTCCTAGGTGCCAGAATTTCTAGTTTTAGCTCTGTTCTGACTTAATCTAGTCTAATCCTCTTTCTTTTCATATAAAGAAACTGACTTGAGGAGGGAGAATCATTTGCTCAGTCATACTTGAAATACCAATGGTATTTGACTCTAAATCCAGTGTTCTTTCTATCATGTCACATTAGAAGCAGGAGTATAATAGACACAACTTGCACTGACTATGTGGAGCCAAGAAAAGAAACAAATAAATGGTAGAGATACTCCTAGGGAAAAATATTGTCAGTCAATCAATTAACATTTATTAAGTGCCAGTTGGTAGAAAACTAGGACATGGTAATAGCCCAGATTGTTCTTTAAAAATTTTTTTCCACATTACGTGTCAGTAAATTTTCAATAATCATTTTCTGACATTTTGGGATTCATTTTATCTTCCTCCATTTCATTCTTTCCCCCTCCCCAAGAAGTCATATAATATGATATAGGTTGTATATGTGTTATTATAAAAGACATAGTTCCATGTTCCTTATGTTGTGAAAAAGACACATATTGCTTATACTAGGGGAAAAATCACAGAGGAAATAATGGGAAGAATGGTATACTTTAACCAGAATTCAGATTCCATCAGTTTCTTCCATAGTAGTGGACAGTCTTTTTCATCATGAGGTCTTGGAGTTGTCCTGGATCCTATATTGCTTATAATAGTGCTTTATTTGTTAGTTTGTTTGTAACATTAAAATTCTTGGCTATCTCTTATCCTTCCTTTCCTCCCCATACTTGAGAAAGCATAATTTAACAAAAAGATATGTGTATATATAAAACTATGTTTTCTTAAGTTTCTACTATATCAGTTCCTTATCTTCAGGTGACAGTTGTCATTCTTCAAACAAAATTCCTTTGAATAGTCCAGATCTTAGAGTCAAGACACCAAGCCAAGTCCATACTGCCACAGGATGGTACTTGGAGCTAGTGAATGAGCTTGCCCTTAGAATTAAACTAAATTCAAAGAAAAAAAGAAGAAAGGATGATCTCTTTCTTCTCCTTTGCTTTGGAAAAATACTTATAAATTATACTTACTGGTATAAATACTGTTATGATTATAATAACAGATAATTTGGAGAAGCAGATAAATGTTCAGGACCAGATAGCTGCTTTAAGTTAAGAGCCAGAGATTGACAGGCTACAGTGAGGAAAGGAGGAGGTAAACACTCCTGGCTCTTAAACCCCTCCCCCTCTAACTGCTTCTTCTTCAGTTGGTAATGAAGACTGGAATAGGATTCTTCTGGTAAGTTTCTCTTATGGCTGAAACCCCAATAATGTTCCTTTCTTAAATTTATATTCCTCTCAGGTCAGTTAGAGGAGATATGTAGAAATTATTTATCTAACTGTTGAGGACAGAGGAGATCTTAAACTGGCAGCCAACAGGATTCAATCTAGAAGTTCAGACTGAATTGTAAATATCTTCCAAATAATTATTCAGGCACAGCTTTGAAGGTAAAAAGTTATATTAGGAATTAGCAAGGAAAATTATATAAATCCATGAAGGGTTTAGGATAAATGAAAGGTGACCCTAAACTGTTAAATTGATGCCCCCTTCCCCTCCTCCCTGGAGGGATGAAGCACTTAACTAAAACTGGCTCTATTGCTATAGATAAATATCTTACTCTCGAATTACTAAATAATTATATAATTATATTAATGAAGAATAGAATTGACAAATAGGCTAACTCTATGAGTAGAAACTACTGGTTTAAGCTACAATGGTTTCTCAGGAGAAACACCAAGTCAGGAGAAACAAGCAGAGTATCTGCTCCCATCCAATCCCACAAATTAACTGTCTTCAACCCTTCTCAACTGCCCCTCACCCAAAGTTCTCCAGGGGGGGTCCCCTGGAATTCTGGGTGAGGCTCTCCCTGTACCTTTGCAGGGATTCCATGCTTTGCATCTGCACACAACAATACTTATTGGTATAACTTGGAGTTGAATGCAGAATTAATGGAGCTTTCCTGCTTAAATTGGCTAGATCATGTGTGTTTGTCAATATTTAGCCACTTTGGGTGATAGTAAAACCATCCTTTTATTGGTCAGTTAATTAAGAAGAGCCCATGACAATGTAAGTAACTATATGTAGTAACTGCTTCTGGTTCATTTCTTCTTTTCCTTTCCTGTCTTAAATTTAGAGTGTGATAATGTTTTTCAAGCCTCAATATGGAGCAGTAGAGGTAGGCATAGCATGCTTCCCAAAATCTGGCTTCATGGCAACTACTTCTATGGGATAAATAGTGGATGGGAGTTTGACCTTGAGCTTTGTGTTTCTGTTCCTGAATAGATGGCTAAACAGCCATGGATATGTCCAGGTTGGCCAATCATTTTGTGATTCTGAGAGGTACGGAGGGCTTGAGTAAGGACATCAGGTAGAGTTGGCAGGGGAAGTTTCTTGTTTAGAGATTACTGTCAATAAAAGACCCCAAGCAATATCCTGACTGGTTAAGAGACTTGTACTCTGAGAAGAGTGTGAAATGCTACAATGCCCAATTAAAAGTCTTGCAAACTCATATCAATTCCAAGTAGGAAATCTGAGGAGAGTATAATTGAAGTTTTGCACTAAAATATACAATCTCATTTTATTTTTTCCTTGTACACTTTTAGTGTTCTGTATTTAGCATTTCTTTTGTGTGTAGAAAATAAATTCTTATCCCATATCTGATTCATATTTTATGTTCGGTACATTTCTACTTTCCAATTTAAAGATGCTCTAGACATGTCAAAATCTAAACCTTGAGTACTTTTTCCTCCCAGGGCAATAGCATTGAGATTTAATGAGCTGAAGAGTATGAAAAGAGTTTGACACATCTCCTTGGTTGTCAGAACTGAATATGGTACATACCACCTTCAGAGGGTCCCCTAAGTAAATAATAGAATGTAGAGGGAATGTTCTTGAATCCCATGGAGAGGATTTCTTAAGGTTAAATCTGTAAGAAGGAAGCCACAGTGTTTGGCAAACAGGCCCTGTAAGTTTTCTCTTCCTTTCTAAATTGGTTTTAAAGTAGAAAAAGGGTGTTGGAAGCTCTGAAAGGCCTTGGGATGAAGGACAGGAAGATTCAAGGTAGTTTAAGGAAGATATGAATGTTTTTTGCATGATCACCGAAAATCCTTCAAAGAAAATCCATAGTCACATCACCATCATGTAGAAGTACAACTGAAATAGATCATTAAAGTAAAGGAATTAGAATTATTTAACTTCACATGGATATCAACATTTTTTCGGGACTACCTCAAGACAAAATCTGAAAGGCTAGAAATTAAAACAAATAAAGATGTTATCTATTTCAAAAACAAGTTTAAAAATACTAGGCTCAGACCCAATGAGTATTTTCAATTTGCATTTTCTTAGAACCCTAAATTTAGCCAGTTGGAATTAAAAAAAATAATTAATGCTCCTTATAGTCCCATGAATCTCTGCTCTGTTGGGGGTGTTCAATTTCATCATATCTATTTATGCTTATTTATTCTCTGTGCCTGTCATCATCCTGACCATCACCCCCATCCCATTATTCATTGCACAAATCTAATATAAACTTTTTGAAATGACCAATTTTATTTTAATATGAAATTTTTAATTTATCCTAAAGACTTAACTTAGTCACTTCAGCTTATGGTCTTCACAGAAAAACTTTGTGAGTGTATATTTATATGATTGTGTTATGTGTCACAAAGTCATCCATCTCCTAAGGCATGATTCCTAGATTTTATACTAGATGCCCACCATTCCTAGAATGCATTTCTGTCTTTCCTCTACATCTTCATGTCCCTAGGTTCCTTCAAAGCTCATCATGAGCACCATTTTGATGATAATGATACCCTTCATCTTACTAGCTGCCAGATCCTGGTTCCCAAAACAAATCTTATCTTTTTTGTCTTTTTTTTTAAACCCTTACCTTCCTGTCTTGGAGTCAATACTCCAAGACTATTGTCTCCAAGGCAGAAGAGTGGTAAGGGTAGGCAATGGGGGTCAAGTGACTTGCCTAGGGTCACCAAGCTAGGAAGTGTCTGAGGCCAGATTTGAACCTAGGACCTCCCATCTCTAGGCCTGGCTCTCAATCCACTGAGCTACCCAGCTGCCCCCTTGTCTTTTTTAAAAAATTAATAAAGTCAGTGTGGCTTAGACTCAAGTCCTGCTTCTGACATGTACTGTCTCTGTCTTCCTTGATAAGAGGAAAATTCTTTGAGTACAGGAACTGATTCATTTTGTTCTTTGTATCCTCAGTGCCAAACATAGTACCTATAGATCCTTGGCTTAAAGAGAATAATGCCCTGACCTCTTGCTGTCAGCATCCTGACTACTACAATAAAAACCCGGAGTTGACATGTATTCTTTTTTAAGGAGGATATTGTGAGGATAAAACATGACAAGAAAGATGAGGTGGTTTTCTAAGTGATGAAAGATACCGGTAAAGAGGGTTGGCCACAAATCTAAAAAATAAAACAATATATCAAAGAGTGTTTCTTCCAATCTTGTTTGTTTTGGACATGTGATATGCTGCCCAGAGAACACATTTATTCTAGTTTGAGACTGATGCAAATGAAAAGGGTATGGAGGAAGAAGAGGTCATATAACATTTTTAGGATGGTCTTGTGATCGAACCTACACAGTGATAGACTGGTGTTTCTGTACATGATAAAGAAGTGTTTATGTATGGGTACAGCTGATAATTTCCTAACAGCTGAAATGTTTTCCTAAACAATTGCTTTAAATCAACCTGTTCTGCCATTACCATGGCAGATTTAAAGAGAACCATGACAGCCAGAATTGTCTGTTCATCCAAGTTTTCACTTTTTGTTTGGGTTATTGACTTGAATGAGTCTTGCGTAATTGACAGTTTTCACTTGTCAGTAGGTCCTCTGAATTAATATATAAACCAAAGTCTCTATCCTTATGAACCCCCAAAACCACCTTCCACAGCTTTAGAACTCCACAAAATATGACTGGAGGTGAGACACTAAGTCATTGGTTCAAATCCTGCCTTAGACTATATATGACCTTTGTATTGTCCACAGCATTTAGCTTTATGCTGAGCACATAGTAAGTGATTGAATAAATAAATGGCTAACAAATCATTCATTAAGTGCTTACTATGTGCCAAGACAAACTCATACCTGGACACAGAGAAATCTGTACAACCTTTAAATCATTTTTGATCCAATGCTGTAACAACCTCTTTGAAATCCATTTTTTCTTTTCTTTTTATATTTTAAATTTTTCCTGATTATATGTTAATACAACTTTTAATGTTAGTTCTGTGACATTTTACAATTCATATTCTCACCCTCCTTCCCAAGAAGGTATATGATATAGGTTATAAACATATTTTATTGTAATACATATTTCCATGTTCATCATGTTGTGAAACAGGATACATATTGCTTATAATAGAGAAAATTCAAGAGAAAATTAAGTGAAGGATGGTATGTTTTGATCTGTATTCAAACTTAGTCTGTTCCTTCTATGATGATGGATATTGTTTTTTGTCATGAATCACTTGGAGTTGTATTGGATCCTTGGTGATAATAGTTAAGTCATTCACAGTTGGTCATCATATTTGGTCCTCCTTACTTCACTTTGCATCACTTCATGTAAGTATTACCAGATTTTATTTTTGTGATCATCTTGTTTGTCATTTCTTATGGCATAATAGTATTCTATTACAATTATATATGACAACTTGTTCAGCCATTCCCAAACTGATGGAGGTTCCTTCAGTTTCTGGTGAGACCCATTTTCTTCATAAGTAAAATGAGAATGTTGGACTTAGTGATCTCTGAGACACCTTCCATCTCTAAATCTATGAGCCCATAAAATGGAGGATACAGTCTAGTATGGGAAATTAGACTAATTCATTTAAAACAATTAGAGAGTCCAGAGCCAAGATGGCAGAGTAGAAGTAGGAAAGCTTAAAACCACCATGATAATCCTCTCCAACCAATATTAAAATAACACCACAACATGAATACAGGAGTGAAAGAAACAACAGGGAGACAGAGTAAGGCAACTTTCATAAAAAAGAATGACTTGGAAAGGTAGGCAGAGAACATCTAGGGTACTGGGGTGAGATGGGAGCACAGCCAGAAGGATGCTACAGCAAAGAGTAAGGGACATGCCAACAACAAGCTCCCTCTACCCCATCTACTGTTCCAGGTTATGACTTGGGTCTAAGCCAAAATCCAGACTGTGAGATTTTCTTGGGCCCATAGCAATACAACCAAACACATACCTCTTAATGTTCCAAGCAAACCTGTGATAGATGGTATTTGGAATTGCAACCCAGGGCATTCTGTGTTGTGCAGCAAAAATGGTGTGGGGCTAGAGTGAGGTCAGGAGTCCCAACTTGGTTTGTGGTAAGGAGATAGGTTTCTGTTTGGGACGTTTGGTAGATTGAGAGATGCCCTCACCACTTCCCCCTCCCCCCCCCCACATCCCTGGCAGGGGCAGTCTCCAGCATGCTGACTTGAGGGAGCCTACCTGACTCTTAGTGGAACCCCAGGGCAGGGCAGTCTACTGTCTATCAATCCCAGAGTGAGACAAAAAGCCAACATCCAAGCCTGAGGCCAGATTTTGAACTATAAGTAGTCTCAGGGGGTAATTGAATCAGCAGTGGGAGGTGGCTCTCAGCCCACAGGTCATCATACCATCTGGAAAGAGCTGAAACTTGCAGAAACCCAGAAATAAAGCTAAAGAAGCATCAAGGAAGGACTTAAGTTTTAGAGGGTGCCCTAACCTTCCAGAGAACAGAGCCCATCTTTAAAATACAAGTAAAAGTTGAGAAAGAGACTAGGAAAATAAGCAAACAAAAAAAAAAAACATTTATCCATAGAGAACTTTTATGGCAACAAAGAACAAGCCATAGATAGAGAAGGAGAAAGTGAAAGCAAAACAAACACATGCAATGTACCAAAGAAAAACATGAATTAGACTCATATTCAGGAAGGGCTCACAAAGGATT
This sequence comes from Gracilinanus agilis, assembly GCF_016433145.1. Classification (NCBI taxonomy): domain Eukaryota; kingdom Metazoa; phylum Chordata; class Mammalia; order Didelphimorphia; family Didelphidae; genus Gracilinanus; species Gracilinanus agilis. The sequence goes on along the minus strand of NC_058132.1, from coordinate 378,851,835 downwards.
TCACAAATCAATTAAGAGGAGACATCTGGGTGACTCAGTGGATTGAGAACCAGATCTAGAAACAGAAGGCCCTAGGTTCAAATCTGGCCTCAAATACTTCCTAGCTGTGTGATCATGGGCAAGCCACTTAACCCCCATTGCCTAGCCCTTACCATTCTTCTTCTTTGAAAACAATACACAGTATTGATTCTAAGATGGAAGGTAAGGGTTCAATTAAGAGAGGCAGTGGAAAAATGAGGAAGAGAAATGAAAGCAATACAAGAAAAAATGGGTTAAATGAAAAAGAAGGCTCAAAAATTGATGGAAGAAAATCATTTCTTAAAAATTAGAATTGGGCAATTAGAAGTTAATGACTTCATAAGATATTAAGAAACAATAAAACAAAAATCAGAATAAAAAATAGAAGAAAATAAGAAATATCTCATTGAAAAAACAACTTAACTGGAAAATAGATATAGGAGAGACAGTTTAAGAATTATTAAAGTACCTGAAAGCCATAATAAAAAAAAAAAAACTTGGACAGCACAATACAAGAAATTGTCAAGGAAAATTGTCCAGATATTCTTGGACAAGAGAGTAAAATAGAAATTGAAAGAATCCATAGATCATCTAAAGAAAGATATCCTCAAATGACAACTCCTAGGTACTAAATTCAATAGTTCCCAAGCCAAGGAGAAAATATTGCAAACAGCAAAAAAGAAATAAGCCAAATACCATGGAGTTAAAATCAGGATCACACAGGACTTAGCAGCTTCCACATTAAAGGATTGGAAGGTGTGTTATATTATATTCTGGAATGTAAAAAAATCTAAGTTTACAATCCAGAATCACCTATCCAGCAAAACTGAGTATATTCTTTCAAGGGAAAAAATGGTCATTCAATAAAATAGAAGATTTCCAAGCATTCTTGAGGAAAAGAGCATACCTAACAGAAAATTTGAACTCCAAACACAAGACCAAAGAGAAGCCTAAAAAAGGTAAATAAGAAAGTAAAAATTAAGGAACTTAATAAGGTTTTGACCTATATGTATTTCTACATGGAAAGAGGATCCTTGTAATTCTTAAAACTTCTTATTAGTGGTAGAGCAGTTTGAAGGAATATACTTAGAGTTTGGTAAAGTAAGGTGATTAGGATGATATGACATGCAAAAAAAAATCAAGGGGTGAAAAAGAGAATTACAGTGAGAGAAGAGGGAAGGAAGAAATGGAATGGGATAAATTATGTAATCTAAAGAGGCATGAAAAATTATTAGAGTAAAATGGAAGATGAGGATGGTGACAAGCAATGCTTAAATGTTATTCTCATCATAACTGGCCCACAGAGGGAATAACAACCATACTCATTGTGGTATAGAATCCTATCTTACTCTATAAAGAAATAGAAGGGGAAGAAGACAAGGGAAAGGAAGTTGTAATAGGAGGGAGGGGAAAGTAGAAGGGTGATAAAAAGCAAAACACTGGTGAGGAGGAACAGACCAAAAGAGAAAAAGAACAGGATCAAAAGGAGAAAATTAGAGGGAAGGGAATACACAGTTGGTAGTCATAACTGTGAATGTGAATGGGAAAAACTCATCTATAAAAAAGAAGCAAATAGCAGAGGGATTAAAAAAGGAAGGTCCTATTGAATATCATTTACAAGATACACATTTGAGGAAGAGTGACACAACAGAATAAGGGTAAAAGGCTGGAGCAGAATTTATTATTCATCATCTAAAATTTTAAGAAAGCAGGAGTAGCAATCATGATATCAGACAAAGCTAAAGTAAAAATAGATCTTAATCAGATATATGAAAGGAAATTATATCTTGCTGAAAGGGACTGTAAACAATGAAGCAATATAAATGCTAAACATATACACAAAATGGTATAGCCTCTAGGTTTTTAAAGGAGAAATTAAATGAACGTCAGGAAGAAATAGATAGTAAAACTGTACTAGTGGGGGACCTCAACTTTCCTGTTACAGATCTAGATAAATCAAAACAAAAAATAAACAAGAAAGAAGTAAAGGAAGTGAATGAAATCTTAGAAAAGTTAAAACCAATAGATCTCTGGAGAGAATTGAATGTCAATAGAAAGGAATATACCTTCTCTTCAGCAGTACATGGTTCCTACACAAAAAAATGACCATGTATTAGGACATAAAAACTTCATAACCAAATGCTGAAGAGCAGAGATTATAAATACATCCTTTTCAGATCATAACACAATAAAAGTTATTCTCAATAAAGCTCCATGGAAAGATAAGTAAAAATTTAATTGGAGACTAACTAATCTAATTCTAAAAAACGGTGGGCCAAAGAACAAATTATAGAAACAACCAATAATTTTATCAACGATAATAACAATGAGGAGAAAACATGTCAAAATCTATGGGATACAGCCAAAATAGGGGAAATTTTTCATCTTTAAACACTTAAATCAATAAAATAGTAAAAATGCAGATCAATGAACTGGGCATGTAACTAAAATTTTAGAAAAAAACCAAATTATAAACTCTCATTTAAAAACTAAATTGGAAATTCAAAAAATTAAAGGGGAATTTAATAAAATAGAAAATAAGTGAACCATTGAACTGATAAATAAGACTAGGAATTAATTTTAAGAAAAGAATATAATAGATGGTATTGTTTAATTTGATTTTAAAAAGGAAAGAAGAAAAGCAAATAATCAGTATGAAAAATGAAAAGGATGAACTCACCACTAATGAAGTAGAAATTAAAACAATGATTAAGTACTATTTTGCCCAATTATATGCCAATAAATCTGACATTCTAAGTGAAATGGATGAATATTAAAAAAAATAAATTCCCCAGAATAGCAAAAGAGGAAATAGAATCCTTAAATAATCCCATATCAGAAAAAGAAATTGAACAAGCCATCAATGAACTCCCTGAGAGATGATCCCAAGGAAGAATGAAAACAGAGAAAGAAAATTATAGACCAATTTCATTAATGAATACAGATGCAAACATTTTAAACAAGATGCTAGAAAGGAGAATATAGCAACATATCACAAGGATTATTCACTGTGACCAGGTGGGATTTATACCAGGAATGCAAGGCTGATTTAATATTAGGAAAATTATCAGCATAATTGACCATATCAATAACCAGACTAACAGAAATCACACAATTAGATGAAAAAAGTATTTGACAAAATACAACACCTGTTCTTATTCCTAGAAAGCATAGGAATAAGTGGGTCATTCCTTACAATTATAAGTGGTATATTCCTAAAAAACTATTGAAAGGAATGAGGATAACTTATAAGCCTTCCCAATAAGATTAAAGTAAAGCAAGAATGCTCATTGACTCCACTGTTATTTAATATTATATTATAAATGCTAGTTTTGCAATAAGGAAAGAAAAAGAATTGAAGGAATAAAAGTGGAGAATGAGGAAATTGAACTCCAATTCTTTGCAGATGATGGTGTGCTTAGAGAATCCTAGAGAATCAACTAAAAAACATTGTTGATATAATTAATAACTTTAATAAAATTGCTGCATACAAAATAAATCCATGTAAATCATCAGCATTGCTATGTATTACCAAAGAAGTCTGGCAGCAAAAATTAGAAAGAGAAATTCATTTTAAAATCACTCTAAATAATGTAAAATATCTGGGAATGTACTTGCCTAGGCAAACACAGGAATTATATGAACACAATGACAAAACACTTTTCACACAAATAAAGTTAGAACTAAACATTTGGAAAAATATTAATTGCTCATGAGTAGACAGCTAATATAATAACAATGACAATTGTTCCTAAATCAGTTTATTTATTCAATGCCATACCAATGAAACTACCAAATAAATATTCTGTAGAACTAGAAAAAATAATAAGAAAATACATCTGGAAAGAACAAAAGGTCAAGAATATCAAGGGAACTAATGAAAAAAAAATATGAAGGAAGAAGACCTAGCAGTACCAATTCTCATACTATATTATAAAGCAACTATCATCAAAACAATCTGAGGGGCAGCTGGGTAGCTCAGTGGAGTGAGAGTCAGGCCTAGAGACAGGAGGTCCTAGGTTCAAACCTGGCCTCAGCCACTTCCCAGCTGTGTGACCTGGGCAAGTCACTTGACCCCCATTGCCCACCCTTACCAATCTTCCACCTATGAGACAATACACTGAAGTACAAGGGTTTAAAAAAAAACAATCTGGTACAGGCTTTGGAAGAGAATGGTAGGTAAATGGAGTAGATTAGATATATAATATAGAGGGGTAAATGACCTTAGCAACCTAGTATTAAGATCCCAGCTTGTAGAATAAGAATTCATTCTTTAACAAAAACATTTGGGAATATTCAAAAACAGTATGGCAGAAGCTAGGTAGAGACAAATATCTCACATACTTTACCAAGATAAGGTCAAAATGGATATATGATTTAGATATAAAAAGTGATACCATAACAAAATTAGGGAAACACAGAATAGTTTACATGGCAGATCTTTGGAGAAAGGAAGAATTTATGACCAAATAAGAGGTGTAGTTATATAAGTTGTAAAATGAATAATTTTGATTATTTTAAATTAAAAAGCTTTTATACAAACAAAACTATCTAACCAAGATTAGAAGAGAAACAACAAATGGTGAAAATTTTTTTCTAACATTTTTCTGGTAAAGGTCTCATTTCCTAAATTTATTAAGAACTTAGTCAAATTTGTAAGAATACAAGCCATTACACAATTGACAAATGGTCAAAGGATATGAACAAGCAATTTTCAGATGAAGAAATCAAAGCCAACAAAAATCATATGAAAAAAATATTCTAAATCACCTGATTAGAGAAACGCAAATAAAACAAGGCTGAGTTACTACCTCAAACCTATCAGATTGGCTAGTATGGCATTAAAGAAAAATGGTCAATACTGTAGGGGATGTGGCAAAATTGGGACACTAATGCAATGTTGGTGGAATTGTCAACTGGTCCAATCATTCTACAGGGAAATTTACAACTACATACAAAAGAATATTAAACTATCCATACCCTTTGATCTGGTAATGCCATTACTAGATCTATAGCCTAAGGAGATAATAAAAAAGGGGAAAGGGCCCACTTATACAAAAAAAATATTTACAGCTGCCCTTTTTGTGGTGGCAAAGAATTGGAAATTGAGGGGATGTCCATCAGTTGGGTAAAGGCTGAACAAATTGCGGTACATGTTAGTAATGTGCTATAAGAAATGATAAATAAGATGATTTCAGAAAAAAAAGCTGGAGAGATCTGCTGGAACTGCTGCAGAGTGAAATAAGCAGAACTGGGAGAACATTGTACCCATTAACAGAGTATTTGACCATGATTATCTGTGAAAACTTGGTTACTCTCAGCAATGTAATAATCTGGCACAATCCTGAAAGACTTATGATGGGGAAGACTATCAACCTCCAGAGAAAGAACTATTGGTGTCTTCTTTCACATAAGTGTATTTTTTGTTTTATTTTGGGGTTTGGACAATGTATAACTTTGCTTTTACAGCAATGACCAGTATGGAAGTGTGTTTTGAATGACATTAAAACAATACAAATATTCAGATTTGAGTATAATTATTAAATTTTTGATAGAAATTATAAATGACATGTATAGTCAGAGAAGGAAGATATTAACAAAGGCAATACTAATTGTTATTTCTTAAGTAATTATGAAGCACCTATCTATGGTGATGGTGGTGGTGGTAGCGGTGGGGATAATGGAATGATGATAATGATTACAATGGCATCAATGGCACACAATGAGAGTAGCTCACATTAATAGTGTTTTGAGTTATTTGATCTTCCCAATAACCATATGAGATAGGTGCTATTTTGTAGATGAAGAAACTGAGACTCAAAAAGTAAGACTTGCTCAGTTTCATCTTGAAGGCTTCAAACCCAAATCTTTCTGATTCCAAGTCCAATACTTTGTCCACTATAGCACCTATATCCTTTTTATTATAACGCACAATTTTATATGTTCATGCCACTTCTTTTAAGTAGATTTCAAACTCTGAGAGGTCAGCAATTATACCTTATATTTCTTTGCATTGCCTATAGCACTAAGCCTGGTTTTGAGCACAAAATAAATAAATGGGAGGATTAATAAATGAATAAAAAACCACTTATTTAGTGCTATGCTATACCAAGTCCAATTTATACATGTAGAAAGCAACACTATTTTTGAGACACTTTGTGTTTCAAAACTCTAGTTTATGGGTCCCCATCAAAGTGTTTTCTTATACTTGGCCAACTAGACACAGTTGAAAACAAAAGATATATAACTAATACAAATATAAAAATATAGGACAAGAATGATTTCCCCTTATATGATATATAGGACTGTAGATTCCTATAGATTATCAGACCCTCAATAAGAAAATTGAAGTGAAGTGAAGTGAATATTCATGAAATAGCTCACACATAAGTACTCTCTTGGGATAAAAATACATTTGGATATGCACATGCAAAGGGAGTATATTTGGAAAGTGAATATATATGACTAAGGCCACCCATTCATCTGTCATTGAGGAGCTAGCAATATCCTTTGATGATATAACTTCTCCTCTTTGTTGCTTTCTTTTTGGTGGCTCTGCTCTCTAAGGGGCATTACTTTTAGGCCATACTGCTTTCTATCACCATCTGTTGGTTTTCAACTACAATGCAGGTTCTTTGCTGAACTGCTTCTTCTGCTGCTGTACACAGATCTCTTCATGTGTGATATTGCTTATTTCCTGTAGTTGAAGGAGACTGCCAGCTATTTAGCTTATAGCTCCAGTGGCTATATTAGCCATTCTTTGATGCAGACATTAGCCATCTTCAAGAAGACAACTAGCTGGAGAATCCCTTTTAAGTCTGTATTTTGAAGTCTTTCTCCTCTAGTCACTGTTCATGGTTGATTTGGCATGAGGAAATTCCAGTCAACTCCTTTCTACTCCCATAATGCCAACTATGGTCCATATAAATCATATAGTATTGGTGGCAAACACTGATAAGGATGAGTCATCTTTGCCTTATTTCCTTTTGAGCAACTTTTCTGTACATTTCTATCAATAAAAAAATCAAATATAGTCCTGTCAACTCAACTTAAAATCTCAAAATCTCATTTTTCTCATCTGTGAAACAGGGACACTACTTTGTTCACTGTTTTACATGGTTATTGAGAAGCACAAAAATGTATACCCTTGTTCCCACAACCTTTCTAATCCTACTCTCTCAATCAGGCAGCAATATACACATATTGTCTTTAGGTGTTTCTCTTTGAAAAGTTTTTTTGTGTGTAAAGACTTTGTATACCCTCAATTGATAACTATTTCATAGTCATTTATGAATACCTTCATTCTTGCTAGTATAGAACATACACAAATGAGGAAGAAAGCATAAAAATCCATAGCCATTAAAGGTTAGTACGATTTTTATATATCTTTAAGGAATATTATAATCATATATTAATTAATTGATATAGTAATTATAAGGCATTGCTCTAATACTTGAAAAAATAACTATATTAAAAAGCATAACCAAATCAAGCAATTTTCAATGCCCACTAAAGCATTAACCTTCATAATCCATACATAGATCTATAAAGTGCCAGCAGAAGTCATGGCTTTCCCCCTCCTTGTAATCAATAAGTCAATTTAAAAATGTTTATTAAGCAACTTGGAATTCCTGCCTGGTGGCCAAACTGTCTTGATTTATGAATGAGCAAGTACAAAGTAGCATAGTCCATTATGTCTAGCCAGTTCCAGACCAGGACAAACTTCATATCCCATCAAGCTGTTCATATCAACTATCTTCATGGCATCTTCTTTGTCACAGTGTAGGAATGTCCTCTTTCTATATGTGGGCTTAAGTAGAATCAAATCAATAATAGCAATTTTTAGAAGGGATATATAAATTGACTGGCCCATGTTTCCACTCACTATGTCTTTGATTTTTTAGATGAAAATACCTTTTCATGGTCACTAATACCCTTCATATATATGTATGCATATATACATACAAATTCCACATATGTACATTTATATCTTAGTACACATATATAGCATTTCAGCTATATGTCATATAAATCACACATATACACATATATAAATTAACTAGCATTTACTTATATTTCTTCCTCCCATTGCTTTAAAAAATAAAAATGAGAAGTAGGCTTCTTGCTAGAAGGGACTATCTTGCTTTTGTATTTAAATCTTTAGCATTTAGAAGAGTGCCTGCAATACAGTAAGTGTTTAATAAATTCTTATTGAATTGAATTGAAATAATTAAATGAAGATCTGAATCCAGGTGTCCTGCATGTAAATCCTACCATATTTCCATTAAGGAAAAAGAGTATTTATAGTCTTAATAAATGATCTTGTACTCCAATCTCAAAGGACATTTGAGGAAAAGCAACTAGAATTAAAGATGATATAAATCTACTTTTAACTATTAATTTCTCTGGCATTTACTAGTGATTACCATAGAGGTAAATCTATTATAAAGCAATATAAACACTTGTATGTGTATTATTCAATCATTTTTCAGGTATATCTGACTCTTTGTGACACTACTTTGGGTTTTCTTAGCAAAGATATGGGGGTGATTTTCTATTCCTTTTCCATCTCAGTTTTACAGATGAGGAAACCGAGTCAAACAGTGTCTTGTCAAACAAGTGACTTGTCCAGTCTCATATAGCTAATAAGTATCTAAGGTCAGATTTGAACTCAGGAAGAAGCGTCTTCCTGAATTCAGGTCCAGTACCTGTATTCAGTGCCCTCTTCACATTTTAAAAAGTCAACCTATAGCCTAATCCCATCATCTTCCCTCCATTACTAAAGTACACATTGCCTTTCTACTCATTTATGAAGAAAAAATAAGGAAAACTAACCATTTTGGGGGAATAATTAAAAGAGAAGAATCAAGCTTGTGTGCTTTTGATAGTAATACTTGTCCATATTCCCTAAGTTTTCATTGTCCTAGCTCAGCAAAATTTCTAGCATCCAAAACCAATGTATTCAAAAACAATTTTTTTGAGACTGAAAGAATGAGCATGAAACAAGTTACTCACATGGGAGTAAGTTAATATTGCTATTAGAGATTTTAATTTCAACAATAAATCCATTTCCTAGCAGTGACATAATCTATTCGGCCAGACCTTAGTCTGATTTGTCATTCTGAAATCTCATTGATTTGAGAAAAACTAGATAAGTTGTTCAATTATAACCATATATCTTTTTGACTCTTACCTTCTGTCTTAAAATTGTGTATTGGTTCCAAGGTAGAAGAGCAGTAAGGGCTAGGCAATAGGAGTAGTGACTTGCCCAGGGTCACATAGCTAGGATGTGCCTGAGGTTAGGTTTGAGCCCAGGACTTCCTGTCTGTAGGCCTGGCTCTCAATCCATTGAGCCACCCAGCTGCCTCCAATTTTAACTATATTGAAAGATTTCTGATCACTTATTTGCATATGGTAGACCTTTAATAAAAGCTAGTTGAATTGATTTTGATTGATTATATTACAAAGATTGTGTTCATTTTACTCATCAGTTCCTTCATAGAATTTTGTCCCTAAATTTAGAAGCATATAATCATGGAATATGAGGGATAGAAATGGTATTGGAAGTCATCTTTTCCAATCCCTGTTTTTTACAGATGAAGAACTTACAGTCATGTATCTTATTGTGCTTGGCTTTAGATTTCTTTTTATTCAAGTTCAAATGTACTCACAAAGCTAGAATACATCTTAAAAAGACCTTAAAAAGTTTATCTTATATAGATTATAGTATGTATGCCCTGTATATATTATGTATATTTGAGCATATATCCTTCAATTAAAAATGTTTAGTAGGTTTCTAATAATAATAAAAAGAATAGCTAGTATTTATATAACCTTTTGAGTTTCGCAAAACACTTTACATATATAATTTCATTTGATCCTCACAATTTTCCTAAGGGGTAGGTGTTTGACTAACTACATAATCTGGATATACTTTTCATTATATTAGTACATTGTCACTGAATCATATCATGAAGATGGCTCTGGGCTTTCAAGGACAAGGTCAAGAATATTAACTCTAGCAGGTCTCTTCAGCTAGAAAAGCTTTCTGAATGGGTCTTTTGTTTTGAATTTAATTTGGTATATATATATTTTTTTATGTAACTTGTTCCACTGCAGAGAGACATGCAACACACATATAACACATTCTTCATTAGCCTCACTGAATGAAGAATGGATTAACTGGATTAAGTCCTTGAAATGGGCAACTATAATATGCTGAAAACAAAACATAACTAAATCACCTAGTTGAAAGTAGGAGGTTTATCACTAGATCTCCAGAAATTAGATTTGTGTATATGTGTATGTATTTGGGGGAGGAGGGGAAAAGAGGAGGTTATACCTAATTTTTTTTCAGATCCTTATTTTCTATCTTAGTACAACTGTATTAGTAAAAACTTTAAGACAGAATGGCAAAACATAGGAAATGGGATTAAGTGATTTCCCAAGGTCTCATAGCAAGGAAGTATCTGGGGCTAGATTTGAACCCAGATTTTCCTGAATCCAGTCCTCTATCTAGGCACTCTGTCCAATGTTCTACCTAGCTAACCCTGCTGTACCAAATCTTATAGATATTTATCCAATGAAATTTATTCCATTAGTAGTCACACATACATACATACATACAAACTCACACACAAACAATACATTCCTTACTCATATTGACCAAAGAATCAATTCATTTGATATTGCTTCAGAAAGGGGTAATTATGAGTAATTGAAAAAAAATAATAACTGTGGATTTGGAACTAGAAAACTTGAGTTTGTTTCTCAAAGCCAAAGTCACTGTTTAGTTAGATGCTTAACTTTGGACCAGTGATTATCATTCTGAGCTTCAGTATCCTTGGTAATGGTGAAAACTGGGCCAATAATGGAATTGTTGCTGGGATCAAATAAGGTGATATTTGAAAAGCATTTTGTAAATCCTAAAGTGCTATAAATGGCATCTATTATTATTAGAGTCACATATTTTTTAAAAGATGAAAGGAAGTCATTCTTTTCAGTAAGTTAGAACATGCTTATTGTGGAAACCATAAATTTGATCTCTTTAATAATCTACAAACAAACATGAGAAGAAGAGATTTTTCTTAGAATGTAAGGCTCCCTCTGAGAGAGGAAGTTTATGTTTAACAATGGCATATGCCAAGGAAATATATTTTATTTTGTGATACAGCTTGGGTGCCTGATTTTTCTATCTTACTTTTTAAGTTATATGTTGATCTCTTAGAAAAATATATAGAGTTTAAAGGTAATGTGTGTAGTTATAGGGGTAGTGAGATGAGAAGAGAGTAGGTGAGACTTTGAAAATAATGTGATAGACAAAAATTGTGAGAGGAAAAAAAGATTGAAATGGGAAGAAAAGATAAAATATCTAAGGTAGGAAAAACATGAAAAATGTAAAGAGAAAGAGAAGAATGGAAGTCATGATGAAAGGAAGGGAGGTAGAAAGGGAGAGAAGGAGGAAAAGACATAAGCATTTACTGTGTCTACTAGGTGGTAGGTATTTTACTAAGCACTTTATAAATATTATTTCCTTTGTTCAAAAGGGATAAGGGAAAGGAAAAACTATTACCCCAAAATCACTATGCACCTTTATTGCAATGAACCATTGGAAAGATAGTGTGCTAGGATGTCATTAGTACTTTGAAGCCATAATTCAATGTCATACTTCATTCACCCGGGGAAAAACAAAATCCCTAACATGATAAAATTTATATGAAAAAGAGCTAGGGATTTTAGATGAACACTGCATGTGTTCAAAGTAATGTGGCTGCTAAAAGTAACAGAGATTTAGGCTGTGTCAGTAGAACAAAATTCCATTGTTCTTTGTGTTAGTCAGACCATCTGGAATGAAGATCAGTTCTGGCAACCAGACTTCAGAAGACCATTGACCATTGTGTGTGCCCTCAGATTAGGGTGATGAGGACGGTGAGAGGTTCAGCAAATGTGTGTGTATGGTCTGTAACCTACAAAAAAGAGTCAAAACAAGCAAGGATAATTATCCTTCATAACAGACTAAGGGAGACAGTGTAGCAGTTTCCAGGAAAAACAACTTTTCCCTTTCCTTTTCTTTCTTTTTCTTTGTGAAATAGGTGAAAGTTATGGGAAAGTAGATTTGGATTTGATGTGAAGGTTCTTGACCCCACAAGAGAATTCTTGTTAGAACATTCCAACCTTCTTAATCCATCCCACCCTATCAGCACACTGGAGGTTTCTGGTTCCTCCATAGTATCTCTCATGTGAGAGTTCTCAGATTCCTTATGTGTTTACTTGAGCTTTTCCTGTTGCACTCCCTCCTCTCCAGTGGCTCTTATTTCTCGGTCTGTAGGCTTCTGGTTGATTTTTTTGTAAAGTCCTGGATAAAAAAGCTTAATACTGTTTCACTTTGGACTTCTTAATCACTATTTGATCTAGTGAATGTATATGTATATACAGATATATATGTGTGTGTCATGTCTCCAACTATCTATTATCTATTTTATATATTATTGTTTGTTTATAGATGAGGACTCAAAACTCCTTACCTAAGAAAGATACTTCTTCCCTACCCCATCCCTCATAATTCAGAGAATCAATGATTCTCTATCTCTTTTTCTCTGACTGTCCATTTATAGTAGTGAAGCATACAGATCAGAAGCAGCAAGGATAGATAAAACTTCATCTAAGCCAACATTAATGCTAATTAAATAAATGTATAAACAAACTTTAAAGAACAGGTAACCTTTAGACTTAACATAAACTCCCCAGGCCAAGACAAAGGAGGGAAGAAAATCAGGAAATATTACCATTTATTATCAGGTTTCCCAAAGGGTCAGTTTAAGAATGAAGACAGTATCTATTTTACTTAATGATCCTATATCACTCACTTTCATGAAGATATGACTCCAATGTCATTATTTTCCCATGAATGCTTCATGGATATAAACTGAACCACCATAAGGAATGAATGCTACAAGTAGCAGCATTAAAGTCCTGGTAGCCATATATCTATAGGATAATTACCAAAAATGATTGGAAGCAACAGCAAGAACCATCAGGGCAAGAAATAACATAAAAGGCATAATTGAACACTTGCATTTTGAACTGAAAAGGAGATGGGCATAATACACTGAAACAATTAAATTTAATGTAGTTGGACAAGTGCTGTATTGGTACCCTCAAGTGGTACCCACTCCATGTAGTACACATGGCAGGATGTGAGCATAAGTCACACAGAATGACAAATTTCGAAGTTATCTAAATTAATGGAAGCATTGTTTACATCCCTAGAATCAAAATTCTATCAAAATAATGTTAAATATTAGCCCCTGTGAAAGGACCTATGAGATCTGAGCCTCTCTGGATCTTCTCTCTCCTTGGAGGTTGGAAAATTCCTCCCAGAAACTCCATTTCAGAAGCCTTCCCAGGCTACCCATCTCTTCATTTCTTACAAAGTTGTACTCATAATTGCTTTATCATACCCCTGAGATGGATACCTCTTCTACCTCTTCTACTCACCACCCAATTTTAAGTTTCTTAGCTTCCTTTTATGTGTTGTCTGTCTTTTTGATTGCATTTTTATTGCTACCACATTAGCACAGTGCCTAGTGTATATTATTTAATAAATGCTGGTGTATTTATTCATATGGTTTATTTCCTAACATGATCAGGGTAAAGGGAGAAGAATCTATATGTTCTAAAATATTTATAGCAGCTCTCTTTATAGTGGGAAAGAATTAGAAATTGAGGGGATACCTATTAAATGGGAAATGGCTAAGTAAGTTATAGTATATGATTGTAATGGAATACTCCTGTGCTATAGGAAATGACAAGCAGGAGGAGTTTGGAAAAACCTGGAAAGACTTACTTGAACTGATGCAGAGTGAATTAAGCAGAAACAGGAGGACATTGTAGCAGTGACAAGAATATTTTACAATAAATTAGTAATTCTCAGCAATAAGATGATCCAAAATAATCCCAAAGGACTCAATAAAAAATGTCATCTACTTTCACAGAAAGAACTACTAGAGTCTGAATCCAGACCAAAGTAATTTTTTTCACTTTCTCTATTAATTTTTTTCATTATAGTTCCCTTCCACAAAAAGACTAATATGGAAAAACATTTTACATGATTACACATGTAAAATCTTGATCAAATTGCTTATCATATGGGGATGTGGAGGGAAAAGAAGGGAAGGAGGGAGAGAATTTGAGACTCAGAATTAAAAAAAAAAGTAAATTTTTATATGTAATTGGGGGAAAATGAAATATTAATTTAATAATTTTAACAATTTCTATTGATGTAACACTAACATTTATGTACTATATTGTTTTTTAGAGGGTAGGCCTACAATTTTATAGTTACTGGACACACATAGAATGCAATCACTATATAAATGTAGATCTGTGACTAATAGCCTTAGAGAGTCCCCTTGCAAAAATATTATTACATAACTATGAAGTGTTATTATAATATCTAAACTTTATTTTTATCACATTTAAACATTAACTTTTCTATCATATGCTACATTGTTTCACATGCATTTGTACATGTGACCTCTTTCCTAACTAATAAATTGTAAGCTCCTAAAAAAAATGGAGAGACCTACATGAAATTATTATGAGTGAAAAGAATAGAACCAGGAGAACATTATATTCAGCAACAGAAATATTATTGGAACAATAACTTGTGTGTGTATGCTTTCAGAGAAAGAACTGATAAAAATAGAAACAAAGAAGACATGCTTATATATATGTATATATATATACATATATATACATATATCTTTTTGTCAAATGATGCCTTGGAGGAGAGGGATAGTAGGTGTTACCTGGGAATTTTAATATAACAAATAAACAAATAAATTTAAAATTAAAAAAAATTATTGATATACTGACTGACATTAGTGTAGGGAATTTCAGTCTTGCAAACTCCTCCAGGTGCATATAAGCCATGGCACTTGTTTGTAACTTAGATATCAAACTGTCTGGAACACTGGCTGAGAGATTAAGTGACTTCTCCAAAGTCACAAAGCCAATGCGTGTCAGCAGCAGGACCTGAACCCAGATTTTACTGACTCTAAGGCCAACTCTCTCTTCACTGTGTGATACAACTTTTTGTGGCTGTCCTTTACCAAAAGTAAATTAAATATGTGATAGACTTCACTATGGCTAAGCTGACATGGTTGATTTCTAGAAAAAATAAATTTGATCGACTTAGCATGAACCTAAAAGAATAGTTATAAGATCAGGGTGGGGTATAAACCAAGATATAATAATGAAAATCTATTTGTGAAATGGGAAATCTGGAGCCTAAAGACACAGACAAGAATTGTGTAGGATGAAAAGGGGCACAGGGACTTGTGATTGGCATTAGCAGAGGAAGCATTTGCTCTGATGAAAGCATGGATTCATCAAAGGATCAAATATTTGCTGAATAGATTGGAAAGATGAGTTGCATTTTATTCCCAGGAACATTTCATGCACTCACCCATTCGAACCATCTTGTATGGGCCTTTTCTTGTTTAATTTCCAGAATAAGGCAGTATCAGGAGTTGTGTGAGGAAATGGCCTGAGATGACCTCCCTCTCCCCATCCCCCCAACCCCCAGGCAGGGTGATGCTTAATTTGGAGTCTTCCCATCTGGAAGAATCTCTGAGATGTAAATTAATTCTGCCTGGGCCTGGAGAGAATAAGCCTGTTGTCCCACCATGGGGTCAAGGAAGCTACCCAGAGACTGTGGGGTGGGAGGAGAACAAAGGAAGGGGCCTCTGGAGTCTGCTTCCTGATGCAAAGGGAGTGAGGAGGGGTTAAGGATTTAGGAGAAGCACCCTGAGAGATAGAAGTACAAGCTTGGGCAGAGCTCACTTAGCTATAAGAACTGAGAGAAAGGGATATGGCTGTGAAAGGTGTGTTAAGAACAAATGATTATTCCCAATCAGTCTGAACTGAGAAACCTCAGCATCTCTGTGCATTTACTTAGCTTGTTATTTCAGCAAAAGGCTTGCCTGAGGACTTTGGTTTCTACAATGCTTAGGGCGAATAGAAGCTTTACTCATGAGGAAGTAAGCAGCCTGGTAAAGTACTGGAACTGCCTTTGTAGTCAGAGAAGACATACTCAAGTGCCAACCTGCACACTTACTACCTGGGGGCAAGTCACAAATTCCCTGGTCTTCAGTTTCTTCACCTGTCAAATGAAGGAGTTGGACTACATGACCTCAATTTTCTCATGGGATAATAATATCATCCCCTTGCAGTACTTTGGGAGCATCAAATGAAGTTATATATGTAAAGTTCTTTGTAAACATTACATATCAAAATGAATTTTAGTTAATTAACATCATCATTGTCTTTATCATCATCATCATCATTATCCTAGCACAGCAGCATTTCACAGGGATAATACCTGACATAATTCCTCTCTTGATTCTTTCAAATATTCCTTGCTGCTTTTCTGGCAGATGTGTCCACCTAGATTATATATTGTACACTAAATTTTCACTAAAGAGTTTCCAGGTTCAAGATCTATCCAGATTGGTTCAACTTCATTGGTACTATTTTATGTGCAAGTGCACAGATGGACAAAATAATGGTAATGTGTAAGCAATATGCATGTGTCGAGTTGGAATCTAGAAATCCCCACCTTGTAGCCTAGTAAGATCTGATGAACTCAAGTTTTAGGACCAACTTGTAAGTTGGCATCTCCAAAGTTTGGACTTGTTCCCCTGAGAATCCACCCTGAAGGGAATCTCTGGCTAGCAGTTTCAGACTAAATAAAGGACTCTTAAGGTAAATGACAACCCTAGTTAGATGGGACTAAGCAAATGCTAAGTGTTCTTTTTGTCCTAAATAGTCGCCTAGCCCACAGAGTATCAGAGACTCTTTCCCAAGAAGAACCACACCGGAGTAGGGAACATCCTTTTAGTGTCCATTGTAAATAGTCCTTTCTCTTAAACCCTAGCTTCTGGCTATGATTCCTTTCCCAAGCTTGATAGTATCCTGATTATATAGTTTGAACACTCCCATTTCCTTGTAGCTATGGTGATTTTAACCATCTTTCCCTGCCCCTAGGCCCCCCATATGGTATATAGGTCCCCCAAATTCTTTTATTCCTCAGTTGACTCTACCAGGGGTCAATGGCCAGAGCAACCAGGATCTTGGGACTCTGCTTGGGTTTGTCGAGTGCAGCTCTGTTTGGAGGCCTTGAGGAAAGCACTGAACCCCTTTCCTTAATTAAAGAGTGGTTTTTCTGACTATTTAATAGTTCTGTGTTTTTTCCAGTTACATCTTTTTTTCACAACATGACAAACATGGAAATATGTATTGTATAGTAATAAAAGTACAGCTTCTATTACCTGCAATCTTCAGGAAGGGAGAAAGGTGGAAGGGAGGGAGAGAACATGGATTGCAAAATGTCAACAAATGATTACTGGAAATTGTCTTGACATATAATCTGGAAAAAAATACAACAAATAATAGTAATACAGACTGTGAAATGGTATGAAATGTTTCTGAGCTAGGAGGAATCATGATAATGATTTAGATCTCCATAGTTCTCATCCAGATGATTTTAAGAGTAGAATAATACAAACAATAAAATGAAAATGATAATAATAATAATAATAATAGAAATTATGAAGTGCTTCAAGATTTAGAAAGTATTATACATATTATCTCATATAATTAATAATAATAATAGCTAGTACTTACATAGTGGGTCAGGCACTGAACTAAGTATTTTATAATGACTCTTTTTTATTCTCAAAGGAACCCTAGAAATTAGGTACTATAATTATCCTCATTTTACAGATGAGGAAACTGAAGAAAACAAAGGTTAAATGGCATATTTAAGGTCAAATCCTAGTCTGGGATTCAAATTCATGTCTTCCTGACTCCAGGCCCAGTTTCCTAACCACTAAGCCTTTTTTTTTTTTTTTTTTTAATTTTTAACCCTTGTACTTTGGTGTATTGTCTCATAGGTGGAAGAGTGGTAAGGGTGGGCAATGGGGGTCAAGTGACTTGCCCAGGGTCACACAGCTGGGAAGTGGCTGAGGCCGGGTTTGAACCTAGGACCTCCTGTCTCTAGGCCTGACTCTCACTCCACTGAGCTACCCAGCTGCCCCCACTAAGCCTTTTTAACTGTTATATCACAATGACTTTGTGAGATAGGGATAATTTTTATTCCATTTTTACAGATGGGGAAGTTGAAGCTAAGATGCTAAGTGACTCACCTAGGGGTAAAATAAAAGATCTTGCACATTTTTTTTATGGTGCCTTAATTATGATCTGGGACAACAATAAAATCTAACTCCACATCTTTATTTGACCTGATTTTGGATGCCATTGAATACTTTAAAGAAACTATTTTTGATTACATTAATTTTTATAGGACTATGCCATGCCATTAGTATTACTTCTCTATCTGTCACCCCTACCTTCATCTTTTCAGATGTTTATTTTTGTAATTCTTTTTTTAAAACCCTTAACTTCTGTGTATTGGCTCCTATGTGGAAGAGTGGTAAGGTTGGGCAATGGGGGTCAAGTGACTTGCCCAGGGTCACATAGCTGGAAAGTATCTGAGGCCGGATTTGAATCCTAGGACCTCCTGTCTCTAGGACTGACTGTCAATCCACTGAGCTACCCAGCTGCCCCCTTCACATGTTTATTTTAAAAAAAATTTCAGTTGATTTATGCATCCATATATGTCTGTTGACAGAACTTCTCCTTTTCATTGTCTTTGGAATATTTCTCTGTGCTTGATCAAAATTTTCTTTGTAAAAGCTTTCCATCCCTCTTGAGCTTATTTCCCACATGAAATTTTATAACATGCTTTATATCACACCTTCCCTGAACCTTACTCTCCTCAAACCCAGAGTACATGTCAGACTATACTTGGTTTCTCTTGCCCTCTCTATCATAAAAATCTAATTTGGAATGGTCATTTCCTCACAAAGGTTTCCATTATTTCTAACCCAGCAACAAGTTCTTCTTTGGTTTCGAGATACTAATTGAGAATAGGAATTTCTCTCATTCATTCCTTCACCTTTTGAAGGCAAAGTTTATTACTAAGAATCAGGAAATTACTACTTTGCTCTAGGCAATAAGAGTTCCTGCACTTGTATCAGTGAGTGAAATCATCCATCACTACAATATCAGACCATTTTGGTAACCACATGGCCTTTTTCTAGAACTACTCATTTATTTCCGACTTTCAGTCCAGGGGGTCTGTGGTATGCTCTTATTATAAGATAACTTCTGTTTCTGCCTCCATTGTTCTTTATCAGCAGGCCCTTCACAACATCTTCTCACCCAATTGTTCCTTATTTACTTAAACAAGTATTTTATATTCATATTAACCTTTCTCTCTTTTGTATCTCCTATATTTCTGAATGAAGAATAGCTTTCAAAATTTGTATTCTAGCCATAATAGGCCATATCCCAACAAATTTCAGTTGTCTCTATGATACTATCAACATAGAATCTAGAAGCCCCCAAAATTGTAGCCTAGTAAGAGTTAATGACCCCCAGTTTACTTAGCTTGAAGGTGAAAACCCCAAATTTAACCTTGGTCACCAGAATTTCTCCCTTAGAAGAAAGTCCAATCTCAGAGTCTCAGATTAACAATAGATCTTAAAGTAGTTTAGGTGGGGATGGCCAATCCCCTCAGGTGTTAAGTATCTCTTTTGTTCCAATGGTTTCTCCCTTTGTGGCCAGAGTCTTTTACCTTGGCAGCCCTGCCTTTTGGCTAGATCTTTCCCTCTTGCTGTCCATTGTAAAGCATCAGCCCTTCACTGTTATGCCTTTCTGGGACTCCTCATTTTTCTTTGTTACTATTGTAAAGTCAATCAACTATCCTCTCATCCTCAGTCCCCATGTTCCCCTAGAAAGATATTTAAGGTTCCCCACTTTAATGGCACTTCAGAGTTTTCAATCTAATGCTGTTGGCTCTCCCAGGCTTCAGAGACCAGAGCAACCAGAGTTTTAATCCTCAGAACCCTGCATGGAAGCCTAATTTAGCATTGAACCCCTTTCCTTAAAGAGTGGCTTTTCTGACTATTTAATAGTCCCTTGTTTTTTTTTTTTTCCAGTTTAACAATACCTATGTGACCAAATTTGCCTTTTTTTAAATTATTGGCTCTAGAGCTTGTTTGTTTGGTCTACTTTTTTTTGGACAAATACCAATGACATGTTTATGATATATTTTGTTATTTATCAATGCAAGGGCTCCTTTGTACTTTTTTCATAATTCTTAAAATTCTTGATCCTTTGTCTTACTAAATGATTTTTACTATTTTGTCAAGTAATGTAGTTTGATATTACACACAATCTACAAATTAAAAATAAAATCTTTTTCTTTTATCAAAATGGCTTCAGCCAGATATGAAAAAGATTGTCCTGTGAGCTCACTGAATTCATGGCCTTAATTCCATTAAGAAATGAAGATGGAGTCTTCTTGGAACCTTATCAAGGAGACACTGAGAGATTTTGGGGACTCCTAGAAGTACAGATAGGTTTCTGTAGCCATGGGGAGCTATTAACAAAGGGCCAATGAGAGTACTGGGCTAAACAGATTGCCCTGAGATTAATAGGGTGGTGCTATGAAGATTTAGCAGATAGGAACATTAAATGACTTTCTATAGTTTGATCTATTTTTGTTTTCACTTTTTGTTTTTGTTATTATTCTTTTGTAATTTTGACTTTATTCTGGCTTTGAAATGGTAAAGGAATTCTTTTGCTTAAGTATCTTGTCAGAAATCTGAGAATGAATCTTTTAATTACCTCAGATGAATTTGAAATATGTCATTTAGGGGGCATCTACATGGCTCTGTAGAGGGAGAGCCAGGCCTATAGAACCCATCCTGGGTTCAAATCTGGCCTCAGACTCTTCTTAGCTGTGTGACTCTGGGCAAGTCACATAAACCCCATTGTGTAGCCCTTACCATCCTACTTCCTGGAACCAATATACCTGCAGTATTGATTATAAGATGGAAGGTAAGAGTTTAAAAAAAAAGAGAACTATGCCATATAAATACGTGGCTCATGATGCTTTGGTGAAAACTTTTGCAAAGGAATTTGATCCTAAAACCATCAGAAGGACAATTGGATCTGACTGGATCTGGCAGGTTTATAAAAGAAGAAAAGGAAAGGGGTTACATGTTCATGGAATTTAATGTTATTATCTATGTCCCTAAAAATACTACAAGCATCAACCAATTAGTAAAATTAAGCTAAATTTAAAACATGTAAGTCACTCTGTTTTTGGAACCATGATTATAACAAAAAAAATAAGAACTAATGCATAAATTTTATATAGGCCCTGGACTTGAGGCCTCTTCATCATAGTACAACCTGAAAAATAATGAAAACTGGTGCCACAACCATCAAGAATTCTGAATTTTTTTTAATATCATGATGAGGCATCAGTGTTAGATTTTACTGAGGGAGCCATCTATTAATCAACAACAGCAATAGCAAAAACATATATATCTATAAACATATATAATAAATAATTATACATTATAATGATGTCATATTTTATTAATATAATTATGTAACATATCATATGTACTATATTATATACTACATAATATATTACATCTCCTAGATTATGAAAAGAATGGACTAGATGATTTTTAGAGTTCCTACAATCTTTAAACCTACACTGTTATGAGCCTATAATCTTTCTCTGATCTGGAATTATATAACCACAATGAGTCTCAAACTTGGGCTACTCAAAGTTTAATTTTGTTTTCTGATTCAGCAAATTTCTCTTTATCAGCATTTCCCCCCAATCTGTGAATGATTCTGTCAACTAGGGAGTAGTGGAGGGGGAGGGGAAGGGTTTAGCAGAATAATTATTTTTCATCATGCATTGTGCTTTCCTTACACAGTTCTTCCACTGACTTTTAAGCCTATAAACAGATATAAAACAAATGGGCTGATGAGACCAAGAGCCTCCTTAGTAGAATTCCATATCAGAGAGCTCTCCTCACTGGACCTAACTAATCATCTAAGAAAATTTCCCGTTAGTATTAATCATTTATCAGTTTTGTAGGTTCATAGGAAATGATTTTTTTTACATGTTTCTGTACATTCATTTTAGTTGCATCCAAATCTCCTTCTTGGGATTTTCTTGGCAAAGGTACTTGAGTGGTTTGCCAATTCCTTTTCTAGCTCATTTTGCAGATGAGGAAACTGAGGCAAGCAAGGTTGAATGACTTGCTCAGATAACACATCTAGTAAGTATCTGAGGTCAAAATTGAACTCAGTTCTCCTTTGATTTCAGGTTCAGTGCTCTAGTCTTTGTTCTAGCTATCTGCTCCTTTTAAAATATGAGTCTTATCTTAACCAATCAGTTAATGTGTCAAAAAAAATGTGAAGTATTTCCTGTATGCTAGGAACAGTGGTAGATGATGGAGATAAAAGTTCAAAGTGAAAAAAATTCTCACCAACAAGGAGTTTACATTTATAATAGAGGAAAAAATCAGAAATATGTATATATTTGGAGTGAGGGAGAGTGAGGAATTCAGTGCTGAGGTTATATACCTGGGACCTTAGAAAGATCCTGGTGATAACAGAAATAAAAGGTATAATAAAAAAAAAAGAGGAGTATTAAGAGTAAGATAAATTCATTGTTGAACTTGAGATGTCTCCAGAACTTCTTGTTTGAAGAATACAATAGACAATTAGTGTTAGAGGACTGAATCTCAGGGGAAACTCTGATCTTAGTTCCATAATTTCATGTATTGTACATCATATTGGCTTCATATTTCCCCCTTAAGTAAAATCATCTGGATTCCATTCCATTCCATTCATTTTCCAAGATTAAAATAAATGGCTTACAAAGAGCTGATTTTGCAGAATGTATGTGAAAAAAAGTCAATTTTGATTTTCTACAGAAAAGATTTTGAAAGCATTTAAGTGATTTTCTTTAGGTCATCAGTTTATTAATTAAGTACATATACAGTATTAAAAAAAACCTATTTGCTTCCTATAAACTCAAATATACATGACACTATAGTACTCAAGATAGATACCTCCTGAAGACAGAAATCTCTAAATATTTTGAGTCCCACAAGCAGATCCCTTGAGCTCTCAGGCTCATTATGTACTCTAAGACTGATTCTATAATCTGATTCTATATCAAAAATCTGTAATTTCTAATTCTGTAGTTGTGGGTACTCTATCCATCAGCACAGATATTAACCACCTCTAACCTAACAGATTAATTTTGCAGAGTTGTTGGAATCACAGGGAGGTTAAGAAATCTGCCCATTATCACAGAGCTACTAAATGTCAGAGGAAGAATTTGAACCCAGATCTTCTTGGCTTTAACCAATTCTGGCACTCTATCCAGTAGGCAAGCTGCTAAAAGATAATATCTATTTGCATATAATTTGCATGTGCCTTGCAAACACATTTAGGCTAAGCTTTATGTCTCTGAAGACTTTGTTTCTCCATTTCTCTATTCTTCATTTCTTCTCATGACCTTCCCTGTTCTCTATCACAATTAAAATAAAACTACATTTCTTAGATCATGATACAAGTAATTATTGTTATGAAATATTTTTGGAAATATTTTTACATGATTAGGTTTAAACTCTTCAGTGTTATATAAAAAAGCAATGCTATGCCATTCGATTGTCTATGTTTACATTGTCAAAATTATATGAATATAGAAAAAAGAGAGGAAGTAACAAATATGTGGGTGAGAAAAAGGAGAAAACAAATATGTCTCATCATCAGGATGATCATCATGTTCTGTTAACCTCTTATGAGATAAGAAGAGCTACAGAGGTAATAGAACACAGGGAATTTTCAGGAAAGAGGATGACAGTAGTAACATCAGTAAAATAGCAGGAAAGGATATGAACCCCCAAAAGTCTTTTTTTTTCATTATTAGCAAAACTGGCAGCTAAGTAGTACAGTGGACAGTGTCAAGCCTAGAGTCAGCACTATTCATCTTCCTGAGTTCAGATCTGTCCTGAGACATTTACTTGCTATAGGCAAGTCACTTAATCTTCTTTGTCTCATTTTGATCATCTGTAAAATGAGCTGGAAAAGGAAATGGCAAATCACTCCAGTATCTTTGGCAAGAAAACCCTACATGGAATCACAGTCAGATATGACTGAAATGACTGAATAACAACAAACAAAACTGAGCCAAAGGATTTCATTCAAATTAACTACAAAATACCTAAGATATATCTAGTCTACTACAACATTCTTATCACATAAAATATTACCCTAAAATTTTCTTTAGAGATAATTTGTTGAAAAAGAAATATTTTGGAGATATTGTCCATGGGGGAAGACACATCAATATAATCAAAATAATGGCATTATTTTAATTAATAGGGTAAATGTTTTATTAATCAAGTTTTAATTGTGTTATTTTAATAGTCCAAGAAAAAAAATTAATTCATCTGGAAGAACAAAATTCAAAAATCTAAAGAGAAATAACAATAACAAAATAGAAATGAAAGATATTTAGAATTAGTAGATGTCAAACTTTTCTGTGAAGCAGTAACCATCAAAACTATATGGTAGGGGGCAGCTGGGTAGCTCAGTGGAGTGAGAGCCAGGCCTGGAGATGGGAGGTCCTAAGTTCAAACCCGGCCTCAGCCACTTCCCAGCTGTGTGACCCTGGGCAAGTCACTTGACCCCCATTGCCCACCCTTACCACTCTTCCACCTATGAGACAATACACCGAAGTTAAGGGTCTAAAAAAAAACCCATATGGTAATAGAAAACAGAAAATCTGACTGGGGAATGGATTAGGCAAGAGTCTTTGAAGCATTTGGACAAAATATTAAAGTGTTTGATAAGCCAAATGACATGAATACTTGGGTTAAGAACTCCTTATCTTGCAAAATTTCTAGGAAACTGGAAAATCATTTGGTAACAACTAGGTTTAAACCAACATCTTTCATTGAATACCACAATAATCTCTAAATAAATCCATGACCTAGATAAAAAAAAAGTCACATCACAAAAATTAGAGAAAGATGAAACTAATCGACATGTAAAATTCTCTGCTAGGCAGAGAATTCTAAGATCCTGGGGATTATGCTAATCTTACCTGGTTCTCTTGTGCTTCTTCTTTCCAACATAAATAGCACATCTATTACAGTATAATCATTCAGTTTAAGTATCAACCCGAAGCTTCTGGATGAACTCCCTGCTTTCATGTGCCCTACTGGAAACCTCAGAGCGGGATAGCAATGGATACTTTCATTAGGACCGCTGGTGATAACTGCTGCTTTCCAACT
The DNA here is from genome assembly GCF_016433145.1 of Gracilinanus agilis. Classification (NCBI taxonomy): domain Eukaryota; kingdom Metazoa; phylum Chordata; class Mammalia; order Didelphimorphia; family Didelphidae; genus Gracilinanus; species Gracilinanus agilis. The sequence continues at coordinate 378,826,567 of NC_058132.1, read as the reverse complement.
CAATTCCTTCGTCTCTCTCTGTGTTTCTGGACTTCAAAACCATGTCTAAGCTGCTGCCTCATTCTGGAAATTCCTTCATCTCCCAAGCTAGTCCTCTTCTTCCACTGGTTAATTCATGATGGAGGCCTGCGTAAATCTTCATTCTCCTTCAGTCTTTGCTCCTGACTGTTGTTTTCATAACTATCCCCTCCTCCCTTTTTAGCCCCCTTATAAATGTTTTCCTCTCCTATTAGAATCTGAGAGATTAGAATCCGAGAATTAGAATTGAGAACACGGTCTATATTTCTTTTTGCCTGCATTTGTATCTCCAGCACTTGGCACAGGGTCTGGAAGATAATAAAGGCTTAAATAATGCTTTCTGGGTTGCCTGATCAAATGTGGGTGTATTTGTTGTATGTATGTTTATGTAGTCATGTATGTATGTTTTTTTTCTTTTGTCCCCTTAGGAGAAAGTTTCATGTGAATGAGATAACTTCCTCAACAATTAGATATGCTCTATTGTAGCAAAGGATTATGGAGATAAGCACTCCTGCCTCCTCTCTTAGATTCAATGTTTAAAAGGGGAAAAAATAGAGAAGGCAGATTTCTCTAAACCAGTGGTTCCCAAACTTTTTTGGCCTACCATCCCCTTTCCAGAAAAAAATATTACTTAGCCCCCTGGAAATTAATTTTTTAAAAATTTGAATAGCAATTAATAGGAAAGATAAATGCACATGTGGCCATCACTGCCTCCCTGGATCTCTGCAGCACCCACCAGGGGGTGGTAGTGCCCCCTTTGGGAATCACTGTGTCTAACCCAATGGACTCAAAAGTCAACATGAGTCATGATGGTTGCCTAGGCATATGAAACACTGTATGTTCAAACTGAACTCATTATCATTCCCCAAATTCCCTTTTTCTAGTTTATATGTTTCTTTAGAGGGCACCAACATGCTTTCAGTCACCCTGGTTTGTAATATCAGAGTGATCTATTCTTTCCAGTCTCTCATCCTATACATCTATTCAGTGGTCAAATTTTGTCAGTTCTACTACCATTATATATTTCATATATGTCCCCCTTTTTCCACTTATATGGCTATCACACTTGTTTAGATCTTCATAATCTCTTGAAATAACTTCTTAGTCTCTTTGAATCCAGTCTCTCCTTTCTAATCTATAATCCAGATCACCGAAAAACATATGTTCCTAAAGCACAGTTTTGATATATCATACTCCTATTCAAGGAACTATAGGGGACTCAGTCTTGGTTCCAGGATACAATGCATTTTTCCTTATTTGTTTTTTAAAACCCTTTACAATGTCTCTCTAGTCTACATTTCTGGAATTATCATATATTACTTTCCTTCATACACTGTTTTAGTCAAGCAAATTGGCCTTCTTGCTGTTCCACATGCATGATATTATATTTTCTGCCTCCAAGCCTTTGTAGATACTTTCTTCTTTGCTAGACGTATGTGCTTCTCAACTCTGGCTTTCAGAATATTTTTGATGCTCAGGTAAAGAACTGCTTCCCACAGGAATCCTATACTGATACAGTCTCCCTTACTTCTGGTTCCCCAACTGTTTGTGAGTGCCATGTTTTTGGAAATCATCTTTCATTTATTTATGTGTATATACATATACAGATATACATAAATAGTGCATATATATATATCTGTGTATGTATATTATTTAATTTTCTATCTATACATTTTGTCCTCAATAGAATGTAATCTTCTTAACATTAGGTATGGTAACTTTTTGTCTTTGTATTTCCAATACTTAGCACATAATTAAAGATTAAAAAACCAATAGGAAAGAGACCTCGATTCTTGGATGATATTAACCATTTTTTAATCAGTACCCAAATTGGTAAGTTGGTAAGATGTCCTGATTGAACCCCTATTCCACTTACATTTACAGCTCATGTTACCTCTTTGCTCTCAGCCATTTCATTTGAGAGTTGGAGGAAGAAGAAAACAGGTGAAAAAGATTCTACAAAGCTTTTTTTTCACACTCTTATACTGGGATCTGTTACAAGAGATAAAAGGTCATTGGGATCTCAGAGTTGAGAAAAATAGTCCTTTCCCAGTCCATGATCATCATAAATTGCTCGCTTGGTCTCTATTTAATACTATCATTTGAATGGGTCCAGAAGAAGATACTTCAGACATAAAAGGGCAGGGCAAATCTCCTGATCTACATAGTAAAACAAATAATGCCATCCAAGCCTATAATCTTTCATTAGCCTGGATTTATTGATATCTGTCCTAGTCAGCACCAGGAAAGGGCTCAGAGTGTGTGGTTAAAATATGGTTGCCACTGAGTTGGGGACATAGACATCAGGATGTCACCTGAGCCCTTCAGTATTTCCTTTGCCCAAGACCTCAGGCAGCTTGTTGATCAGCATAAATACAAAACATCCACAGGGACAAACATAACACTATGGAACACAACACAAAAACACAAGGAAATCTATTCAAGCAATCAGAATCTCAAAAATTGTATTACTGTGCCAATAAGGGTTCTTACCCAGCTCTCTTGTGATCATTCATTCTAACATAAACAATACAATATAATTGTACTTAAATATAATTATCTAGCTATGTTTCAGCCAGCAGGTAATATATCTCCCTGCTTTTATGTTGTTTACAGGGAACCTCAGAGTGGGAGAACAATGAAACACATTATTAAGGAGAATGGTTGATTTCTTGCTCAACTTCATGTCTACTAGACTATGGCAGAATATAGGGACTCCACTATATTTACAAGGTGAAAAAGGAGTCAGGGAGGTGGTTCAATGGATTGAGAGCCAGACCTAGAGACAGGAGGTCTTAGATTGAAATATGACCTTGGATACTCCCTAGCTATGTGATCCTGGGAAAGTCACTTAACACACTTTCCCTAAATTTAGCTCTCTTCTGCTTTGAAACCAATATACAGTATTGATTTTAAAATGGAAGGTAAGAGTTTAGATTAAAAAAAGGTACAATGGAAAATTTTGTGATTATTGGAATAATCAAAGGAAAAACATACCTTTGCATAAATTATCTGGATATCTAATTTCATTTTTCTTAGAACACCAAAATCAACACACTAGCCCAATGGTCTATTCATGTCTATTGTTTAGTTTATTTCTAGTGCAGATTTTGAGGCAGATTTTGTGATAAGAACTATAAACTATCTGCTCTTTATATTATCACATTAAAGGTGAATGCTTTGCTCCAAATATTTTCAGTTACTCTTATTAACCCACAATGGGTCAATCATCCTTAAATTTAGTTAAATTTTTCATTACCTTAATGGTACCTCTGAATTTTCAACTTGTACCACTTTTTGGATTAATGAGTTATATAGATTTATTACCTACTGCAGGCTTTCTTTAATTTATTTCAGCACCAGACACAGAAATATGGTGAATTTAATTAAACTGCTTTTTAAACTGTGTGCATATATATGTATAAACGTATGTAATTTATGTAACATATGTGGTTATGGGGACATAGAATTGGATAAATGTTCATACAGTCCTTTTATGAACAACCTTTTTATCAGCATGAGTTTGAATCAAATCCTTACAGACTTAAGACTTTGTGTTTGTGCAAATATTGGAGAGAATAAAAAATACCCAGTGAAATCAATCTGCAGCTTCTTTTCCATAGTGATCCTGATGCCAGTGCACCTTTAAAATATAGTCTGAAGAATTACATTCACTGAATCTTTTATTATAAATCCCATTTGACCCTATATCTATCTATCTATCTATCTATCTATCTATCTATCTATCTATCTATCTATCTATCTATCTATCTTGACATCTATNTCTATCTATCTATCTATCTATCTATCTATCTATCTATCTATCTATCTTTCATGACATCTATGTAACATATGACCACTAGAACATAAGCTTCTTGTTTTATTTTGGATTATGTCTTTCATTCTGTTTTTAAATGGATACTTCAACATCACTTTTTAAAGATTTGTGGATCATGCAGTCAATTAATCAATCAATCAGTTCCCAGATTGCTATTAAATTCCAACTATGTGTCAGATGCTAGGGGAACAAACTAAAAAGTGAAACTTTCTGCGCTTGTGGAATTTATAATCAAGCAAAGCATTTACCATCTAGAGAGAATAATCTAAAATCTGCTTTCTGTTGACTGATGCATATAGTTCTAACATGTTTTGATTGATATAATAATTCTGATTTATATTATAATATATGTATATATAGTTAGTTCTTCCTTATGCAAAGTACATAGGAACAGTCAAGCAGAATAAGGGAAAAGTAGTATTTAAACTCTCAGCCTCTGAACTTCCAATCTGCTATTATTTCCAACTATCAAGATTCAGTAATATTTTGAAGGATATTGACTTTTTTCTGTAACCTCTAATTGTAAAACATTAAAATCCAAATATCAAGTAAATGCTTCTATATAATCATCCTTTAGTACAACATTTTTTTTTTATTATTTGCTTAAATCTTATCTCACAGTTTAGGTAATTTCATTTAAAATCAAAGAAGTAATAATTATAACAGATTTATGTAGCACTTTAGAATTTACAAAACACCTTATTTAAATTCTCTCATTTGATTCTCACAATAACTCTCTGAGGTAGGTGTCAGTTTACAGATAAAGAAACAAAAACTTAAGAGATGACATGAAGATAAGTTATTTAAACCCAAATCTTCCCAACTCCAGTCCTGAGTACATGCCACCTAATTAATTTCTTTTTTTTTTTTAAAACCCTTACCTTTCATCTTGGAGTCAGTACTGTGTATTGGCTCTAAGGCAGAAGAGTGGTAAGGGTATGCAATGGGGGTCAAATGACTTGCCCAGGGTCACACAGCTGGGAAGTGTCTGAGGGTAGATTTGAACCTAGGACCTCCTGTCTCTAGGCCTGGCTCTCAATCCACTGAGCTACCCAGCTGCCCCCTAATTAATTTCTTGAGAAAACTCTTGGCTATTTGAAATAAACATATATCCCATACACATAGGCATATATGCACATATCTGTGTACTTATATCACACATAATTTTTTTACGTAGAAGAAAGTAGACTTCTAAAAGCTGCTGTATTATGTGAGACAGCTAGGCGGTATGGTAGAGTACTGGATCTGGAGTAGGGAAAAGTGGAGGCCAAAATTTAGCCTCAGACCTTAGCTGTGTGATTCTCATCAAGTCACCTCCTCTCTGTTTGCCTTAAGTTTTCTGAAAAAATTAGAGATAATGAGAAGCTTCCCAAGATTATTGTGAGTATCAAAGGAGATATTTTTAAAGCTTTTAATTAGTACAATGCCCAGCAAAAAGTGGTTACTATATAAATGCTAGCTAGCTAGTTAGCTAGTCGTAGTAATAGTAATAGTAGTAGCAACAGTAATCGCTGATATGGTGCATATACTGGCAGAAGCAGCCGTAGTTTTTTGGTTTTAAGTATTTTTCTTCATTATAAGACAGGATATTTGGGAAAGTAGGATTAAGGAAAATGTTTTCTTATTTTTAGAGTTTTTTCAAAATATATTTTTCTGCATTACATCAAATATTTCAGATCAATTAATAAAAATGATTATTCAAATTGGCCCTGGGGAAGTGTCAAACTATCAAATCTATTGAATGCAGCTATTTTCCAATAAATTATGTGTGGAATTCTATAATTGTTGTTAGCATATCTATATAGCACTTGATTCTAAAGCATTTTTGGAGACATTATTGTGTTTAAGCTCAACAATAGCCTTGTAAAGTATTTCTCTTTATGCTAATTTTTTTGGAAGGTGGGTATCAGAGAAATTAAGTGACTTCCTTATATTGACACACATGGCTAGTGAGTTCCAGAGGGGGTTTGAACCTAGTTGTACAAGCCTGTCCTCTGCCTCCAAAACTCCACCTTTCCTTCTGGCTCATAAAATTCTTATTTCCATAGACATTTTTTTAAGTGAAACCAAATGCATGAATGAACCATTTTCTTATTTTTTTCCCTCTCAATGTTTTCAGGGTTCTTATGCCATCCCACCAAAAAAATAAAACAAAACAAAACAAAAGACCCGTTTTAAACCTATTTTCTCTGACTGTACTTTCCTTTCACATTGGTTGATTGTGGAATTACTGTGCATCTGAGTAAACAGATCATATTTTCTCTGTGAGGCATGTGTTGAATATAGACCAGGAAGAAAACAAGCAACTGAAAGCTGATGCTCTGTAACATAGACAGGGACTGCATGTGATGAGCTCTTCAATTCCTGGGGCTTTTACTTCTTTCCTAGATCAAATGATGTGGGAACACTCGGATACTTCTCTAAAGAGACCATCACTGAGCTCCTTTGCTATCTCTGCCAAATGATATTTAAGAAGATTGTTAGGTGGATGGTCTGATGTCAGCTCTATGGGTTGGCAGCATTTTGATTGATAGTAAGACTGGACAAAATGCAAGTCACTTACAAAACAAGAACCAGAAATCAAATATTGTTTCAACATTACTTTGCTTACCATTAAAGTTCCTGCAAGTCCATTCTTTCGTATTCACCAAAACTGAATTACAAAGGATGTTATTTCTTCTGATCTTTTATTGTATTTTTATATTTGATTTTATATATATATATATATGTATGTATACATAACATATATGTATACATGTATGCATATTGTGTATCTATACACATATAGATATATATGGGTTTTGGAAGAGAGTGAAGCTCTGAAATTTTGGGGTTCTACTTCTTTTGGGCCTCCTTTCCCAACTCTCAAACTCTCATTTACATAGGCAGATTGACCTGGAGACCTAGATAATTGCTGCCTACTTCTCCCCTTAGTATCTTAGGTACAATCTAGAAGGTCCTGCAGGGCTTTCCAGTATTTTAAATCATGAACCTCCATCTTGTGTACTCCCCATTTAATCTTAATTAGCCAATCATTATTAATTAGCTTTTAGGATGAGAAATTTACCAAGATGATATAGTAAAAATATTTGGTACAAAGAATAATACCTCTAAAAGTCTCAGATATAGTCTCATGTAATTTTAGGTTGATCCTAAATGGAAAGAGGGCTCAAACTTAGAGAGCACATGTGGCCAAAGTGTAACTTATGGCTCTCAGAAACTATGTAATTCCTTTGTAAAGTCTTTAAGCAGTTTATCTTCCAATATAGCTCAAGAGTGTTAAAAATGAAGTCCATTGCTCCTACACAGCTCTTAATACTCCTGAATACAGAACCAGATTACAATGTAGTTGGAAAATATTTAACAAAATAAAATTAAAATATATTACTATATACACACACATATATGTATATACAAAATGCTAATTTGTGGTTTTCTAAATCATTTTTTGGCCTGCAGGACTTCATTTCTATTTGAATTTCACACCACTGTAGCTCTCTGCAGGGTACTGAAGGTCGGTGCTCTTATAGAGTCCTAAAGCGGATGCTCTTAAGATTATGAGATAACTAGTTTGTCCTTAATGTGTCCCTCAGTTCCTGATGTAAATGCTATCATTAGCTACTGTCACTTTGGACACAGTGCTACCAATGCTTATGGGATATCCAATTCTTTTGAATCTCATAGATTTATACTCTGGCTAACGAGTGGCAGAGGCTAGGAATGGAGAACTTAATCATCTCCCTTTCTCCATCTTCCAAGATCAGATTTTTTGGCTTCCACTAGACTGGTTTCATCCTGGAATCTCTTACCAGAAATCTATTGCAATGTACATTATTGTAAGATATGTCAGAGTTTTTTATATTCAATAACTGTCAAATTTATAAGAATGTGATTGCTTCTTCAGTGGATATATGACCAAAAGATATGAACAGTTTTTGGATGAAGAAATAAAATCTGTATATATTTATATGAAAAAATTATCTAAATCATTATTGAATAGAGAAATACGAATAAAAAACTCTAAGATATCATCTCACACATATCAAATTGGCTAAAATGATAAAACAGTAAAATAACAAATATTGGAAGAGATGTGGAAAAATAGGGACACTAATAATTGTTTGTTGGTGGAATTGTGAATGATGCAACCACTTTGGAGAACAATCTGAAATTATGCCCAAAGAGTTACAAAACTATATATATATATATATATCTTTTGACCCAGTGATACTACTATTAGGTTTATTTCCTAAGGTGATCAGAGGAAAAGGAAAAGAGCCTATATGTTCTAAAATATTTGTAGCAGTTCTCTTTGTAGTGACAAAGAACTGGAGAATTGGAGGGATAGCTATCAATTGGGGAATGTCTAAACAAGTTTTAGCATGTGATTCTGATGGAATACTATTGCACTATGAGAAATAATGAGCCAGTTGAGTTCATCTATCTATCTATCTATTTATTTATTTATTTAGGAAATAATTTTTTCCATGGTTACATGATTCATGTTCTTACTCTCTTCCCCCAAAACCCCTTCCTCCTCCCCATAGCCAATGCATATTTCCCCTGATTTATTCATGTGTCATCGATCAAAACCTATTTCCATATTATTGATAATTGTACTAGGGTGGTCATTTAGAGTTTACTTCCCAAATCATGTCCACATCAACCCATGTATTCAAGCATTTCTTTTTCTTCTGTATTTCTACGCCTGTAGTTCTTCCTCTGAATGTGGGTAGCATTCTTTTCCATAAATCCCTCAGAGTTGTCCTGGTTCATCGCATTGCTGCTAGTACAGAAGTCCATTACTTTTGATTTTAACACAATGTATCAGTCTCTGTGGACAATGTTCTGGTTCTGCTCCTTTCCCACTGCATCAATTCCTGGAAGTCACTCCAGTTCACATGGAATTCTTCCAGTTTATTATTCCTTTGAGCACAATAATATTCCATCATCAACAGATATGACAATTTGTTCAGCCATTCCCCAATTGATGGGCATACCCTCATTTTCCAGTTTTTTGCCACCACAAAGTACAAGGCTATAAATTAAGTTTAAAAAATTGAAAGATCTTCATGAAATTATGGAGTGAAATGAGAAGAAATAAGAGAACATATATATAGCAACAGAAATGTTGTCTGAAGAATGATTTATATATGTCCACCTTCAGAGAAAGAACTGATAAATAGAAATAAGGAAGACATAGTTTTATACACATACATACTGTAATGTTGATTTTAACAGAGATATTTGGGAAGCTGAAGGGATGGCCAGATAACAGTATCTTGCTGGACTCACTCCTCCCCCACTGATAGGCTTGAGTGAGAAGGGAGGGGCACAAGCTGGTTGAGTCCTCACTATACTCTCACCCCTCCCCCAAGCAGTTAGAAATAAGTTGGAAATGGTCTGATATCTTCTGGCAAGGCTAGGCTAAGCTAAACTCCTTAAGATGTAACTTTCTCAACTTATTTCCCCACAGGTTTGACTAGGGGAAGATAGGAGAAGCTTGATGTCTTGTAGTTATCAGGGACAAACAAATCTGACTTGTATGGGCTGGACAGCTGAAGGAAACTTAGCTGAACATGGATGTGAGTATTCCCAAAATAATAAACAGGCACTGCTCCCAAAAATGAAGGTTTACTGATAAAAATGAGGAAGGGAAGAAAGGGAAGTTTTCAAGGATTAGGATAAGATCTGGGAAGCCCTGAAGTGTTAAGTAGAAACAGGCCCTCTCCCCAGGAGGGAGAGGTAATCTTTATAACTAGCTTGCCCTCAAAGCCTATAATTATCACTTTTAATATCTAAAATAACTAAATGGTAACAAAAATGCTATTGCAGGAAAGGTCTAATTCACCTAAATAGGCAAACTGCAGAGAAGAACCAAAATGGCTTTTGCCACCAGGTCTCCAAAGCTATCCAGAAATGGGATCATCAAACAGAGTGAACTGCTAACTTCAACCCTTAGGAATCAACTGCCCCTAACTACCCTCAACTGCCCCTCACCCAGAGTTCTCCGGGGGGGTTCCCCTGGAATTCTGGGTGAGGGTTGACTCTGTATCTTGAAGGAATTCCACCCTGCCATTTCCATGTTACAATACATATACATATGCATACATACACACACATATACGTGTGTGTGTGTGAAAGGTCTACTCTAATGAGGAGAGAATAGGGAGGGAGGGATTTGCCTACATATTTTAATGTAACAAACAAGTATGTTTAAATAAAAAATAATGGGGTTGTAAAGTAAGAATTTTATTTTTAAAAATTAATTACAAAAAAATTAATTACATATATGAAGGGCTGGGAAGAAGTTCCTAGAAATCAGTTTATGTGAAGGAGTCAACAGATAATCAAACATTTTGACAATGATATTAAAAATATTTTATCTCAAACTATGTTAATTGAGTGATATCACTGCCCTACTTTGTTCTGGTTCAGTTGCAAGTAGTATACCAGACTTGGTTCTGACTATCATACTTTAGGAGGGAGTATCATAATTAATATAATGAGAGCTCTAGTCACTGAAGACCTAATTCTCAGAACATTTACTGGGGCTTCTGCCTAATGCTGGCTGACATGGAGCCTTGGAAAACCTGTTTCTAGAAATCCTTGGTGACCTTGATTCCTTGAGGGGAAGCTAGAGGCCTGGCATTCCATTTCAGAGAAAATGCAGGTATCCTATTACTATTTCCTATCTACTTACTGAGTCATGAAGAAAAATATTTTGTTGGTCTACTGAACCAGAACTAAATGTGCATATAAAAGACAAAAAACTTATCTGATCTTTCTTTCCTGATGGTTATTGAGGCAAGGGTTGCAAGCCTCACAGTGGGGAAAAAGGAATCTCTGGCAACCAACATAGAGTCCTAAGTACAAGGGGCAGTTTCTTTTTGTCCATATTTTTTCAACTATTTCCTACTTTTAGGTAAAAGGGTATAGGGGCATAGGGTATAGCTACTACTTTCTGAGCTTTGCGAGATCTGTAGAGTGAACTGTTAAAAGTCCAGAAAAACTGAAGTCTATACTAGTTTTCTGATATAGATGTGTCAAACCTGATATCTCTTCTCAGGAATAAATTACTTGACAATATTGTTATGAAATGAGTAGACAATTACTCTTTCTATCTATGTACCCAAACTAAAGAGACTGGACAGTTATGAAGAGCAATTTATTTAATAACAATATTATAAAGACAAACAACTTAACATTTATATATGCTGTCTCATTTGATCCCTACAACAACTCTAAGATATAGGTGTTTTACTGTCCCCTTTTTACAAATGAGGAAACTAAGATTGAGATTTTCCCAATAGTCATAGCTACTGAGGCAGGATTTCAACTCATGTTCATCTTGATTCTAAGGCCATCACTCTATTTACTTTGAAACCTAATGCTACTTACCTCCTGACAGAGAGGTGTTGGTCCCGAGATGAAGAAGAGATATATTTTTAGAAAAGGCCAGTGGGAAAGTTTGTGTTAATTTATTTTTCTTGACTGCATATTTGTTACAAAAACTTTGGTTTTTTTCTTTATCTTGATTTTATGGAGAAGCAAGAGGGAAAATATTTTTTTTTAAACCCATATATTTCGGTGTATTGTCTCATAGGTGGAAGATTGGCAAGGGTGGGCAATGGGGGTCAAGTGACTTGCCCAGGGTCACACAGCTGGGAAGTGGCTGAGGCCGGGTTTGAACCCAGGACCTCCCGTCTCTAGGCCCGACTCTCACTCCACTGAGCTACCCAGCTGCCCTGAAAATATTTTTATTATATAAAAATAGCTTAATTAAAAAAATTCACTAATGGATTGAGATCTACTTCCACATTACTGTTGAAATCAATGCATGGGATCAGTGAGGACAGTGAATGCCAAATTATTTATAATGTAAAACATCCTTTATCATTATAAGGATTCTAGAAAGATTAGTTCCATAGTGATTTCCCTGGCATATTCAAGTGTTTGTTTATAGAACATATATTTGACAACTTGAAGAAGAGGACTGTAAGAGAAGCTAAAACAAAAACATGGGGTAAGGAGGGGAGGTATTACTGCCAATTGAAGATCAATCAGAAATAAAAACAAAAATTAAGCATCTTTCACATTATAATATAAAATAATGGGAAAAATAGGATTCAGTTTAGACATTCAGAGTTTTTCCCTTCTAGCTTTAAATCCTTTGATCCTATGATTTCAGAAATGCATCTGTCATATAAAGGATAGCATAACTATATTGTGTTCATATAAGACATAACTAATTCCATGTGTCCCAATATATCCCTGAACTCTTGCCAAGAAGCCTGAATAGACTGCAAGATCCTATTCTGGGGAATCCAGAGGACAAAGGAGGATTACTGTTTAAATCAAGATGTGGTAAAGTACAAGGGATTAGGGAATTTGTCATAAAAGTATCAAAATGCAGGGCTCAGAACCTGGGATTCAGGCTTAGATGAGAAACCTGTATTAGATAGGACCCAGGGAAATAGTTATGTTGACCTTTTTGAGATGTCTACTTCTCTAATGAAGTTGCCCTGACCTTGAAGGCATAGTCAAAAAAGATAATTTTTGGAGATAAAAATCCTACAACTTACCACAGAAAGCAAGGTGGAGACTAGTCAAGAAGCATTTATAAAGTCCTTACTATATGCTATGTACTGTGCTAAACTTGATAAAAAAAAATACCATCAAATGATTCTTGTCCTAAAGGATCTTACATTCCAATGAGGTAGACATCATCCAAATAACTGTGAATATAGAAGATATATAGAGTGAAAATGGAACGTATAAGAATAAACAGAGCCAGTACCCAAATGTTATGATAGAGGGGAGAGAGAGAGAGAGTCTATGAGGAAAGACTCTCTTCTAGCTCTCCCTTCCTGCCAAATCTGCACTGCTGAGACTTTGAGGGGGTGTCACCCTGAAACTGGGTGACCTGGATGGTCATGCCGCCCCACGGGAGTTAGGAGTGAGGGTTCTCTATAAGATGAGGTATTGGGCACCCCAATCTTATTCTGAATGAGGGTGGGGTTCACTCAAGCCTCCCTCAGGTCAGCCAACTTCACAGTGGGTGGTCTGGCTCCAAGATGGAGGCAGCCAGACTAAGCTGTGACTCCCCTCCCCCTCATCTCTCAGGCACTCTGGAATGCTATCTAATGAATGGCTTTATTAATAACAATTCAGGGATTGGGGAAAGGGGTGAAGGGCAGAAGGATTTGGGATGCCATCTTCTCTATTTCTATGGGGTCTGTCACTCAGGTGGGAACCTTTGGGGTTCCCGCTCCTAAGGGCCTCCCTCCTTGTCCCTTCTCCTTCTGTTTCTATTTCTATCCTTTTCTATAATTGCAAGTCAAATTGGAAAGGGTCTTTCAGCAAAGTTGGGTAATGGGAGAAGGAGCCCAAGAGATCACTCCCTAAATGGAGTCCCAAACTTAGCTGACTAATGATTGAAGTCTTGCTGGGTGAGAAGCTATGGGATGCCTTTGAGCAGGGAATCAGAGTTTCAATGTCCAAAGAAAGATCCTCAGGAAGCCCTCAGGACTGGATTCGAGCTGAGATGTTCTCCTCCTTCTCTCAGTCCTCCGCGGGAAGTTCCTCCTCCTTCCTCTTCTGGAACATTACCCAGAATTCCCTCTGTTCCCAACTGTCAGTAACTGTCACCAATGGGCTCCTTCTGGCTCTTTTTTGTCCCATCCCCCATCCTTACAAACAGAATCTCAGAAGGAAATAACTAGAAGGAGTGGGGTTAGAGGATGATGATGTTTTGTCTCCAAATCCCTAAAATACTAGGTCACCACAATCTTACAACAATAATTAACACACAAAAATATCCACCTTAATTTCTACATGATATAGCCAGTAAGAACAAAAATGGAGGTGTGTGACATAACATCTAAAATAGTAATGTTAAGAATAGGTTGGGCAATTTCAAAATCTAATATACCCCTGCAATACCTGAGTATGATATTAAACCACAGGTAGGGAATGGATAATATCCCTTGCCACAACCCCAAGATCAAATAATCGATACAATCTTCTAGTACTATTGTTCTAAACATTGCCAAAACCAACCAGTTATGCAAAATTACAGTGGTATTATTAGCCACAATGACTGACTAATAACAATAACTAACACAAATATAACGATACTAGTTCACAATTAAATAGAAAGCAAAAAAATGGGGGAAAACTGTTTCTCTGGGACTATTCTAGCCTCAATGGTATTTTGGCTTCACACAGAGATTTTATCAATGACCTGGGGTAGGGGATAAGCAGTTCTGAGTAGCTTACCACTGGCTGAGAACTTTCATCCCATAGCCAATGGCTGTACCCCTCGGAATGTTCAGAATTCCCTGATTTCCAGTCTAGCTCTGTCTGCCCAAGAGAGAACTTCCTGCCCCCCTGTTACCCAGCCATCTGGGGTGCCAGACTATAATGGGGAAAACCTGGGGAGTTAACTAAAATATTATCTGTGGGCTCACAATGGGGTGTGAGGGAGACAGGAATGACAGAAGGCAGGACCAAACAAGATAGGGAGACTGGGTTTAGCTGCTAAGGAGATTATCTGTTAACAGAAGTGGCATTTAGGCCCTAACTGTCACCCTGCACCACCTAGACAAGGGGCCTATGGAGCCAGAAGGCAAATGGCAAGAGTTTATAACAATTTTAATTAAGGAAACAATAGTAAAGAATGGGAATAGGGCTTTCTACACTTTTCAGACTAAGGACAAACCACAGGGTCAAGGGAGGGACTTAACTACTCTCATCTAAGACCTAAGCCAGGCAGGGCCCAGAGAATAGGAGGACTAGAGTGGGAATCCTCCCAGCAGAATCCAGAGATGTTATCAAGATGCCAGGAGCCAACTCCTCCAGAACTGATGATCCAAAGTAGCCCAGTAGGGAGAGGAAGTCTGCAAGCTGTCCACCAGATCATAGGCCACTTCCCTACTCAGTGCTGTCTTCCAGGTTTGATGTCCTCTGCTTTCAACCTTCACCACTCTTCAAGATCCCAGGGAATCAGGGTACAACTCCACTAGCTCTCAGGTCTCCCAGGGTCAGTTATAACTTGTCCCAACCACCATGGAGTCTGCCTCAGAGAGCAAAAGCCACACTTCCTGCTTCCCCATTCCATTTGGAATTCTCCAGCCCTTCCTGTTAAGTCTCCTAACTAATAACTAAATAATCTTCCTCACAACAAAAGTCAGGAGGTAGAGAAGAGGAAAAAGAATATTCCATGCATGGGGGTACCCACTGAAAAAGCCTGGAATTAGGATATAGAGTGTAGTATGCAAATATCATTGCATTATAAAGTATGTGGAAAAGAGTTGTTTACAAAGACTGGAAAGGGTCCAAGATATGAAGGGGTTGAAAAGTCAAAGTGGCTCATATGGAGGTAAAAGGGAGCCAGACACTAGAGTTTAATAAGTAGGGGTATCGTATGATGAGACCTGTTACTAAGGAAAATCCCTTTGTTAATTAAGTAGGCGATGAACTTGAGAGGGGAGAGACTTGAGACAGAAAGACCAACCAGAAGGGAATTGAAAGAATCTATTTGAGATACTAGTGATTATATGAGTATAGAGATTTAAGAAAAGTTGTAGTGAAGAAGACAGCAATCAATAATAATGATATGATGATGATAATGTTGATAATGATGACAGCTAGAATTCATTTAACTCTTTAAGGTTGGCAAAATGCTTTACATATGTTATCATATTTGATCCCTAGAACAACCTTCTGAGATAGACACTATTATTATCCCTATTTTTTTTAGATTAAGAGAATGATGCTGAAAGATATCAAATAAATATCTAATAGCTAAGTATCCGATACAGGATGTAAACTTAGGTTTTACTCATTTTAAGCCAAGCACTCTATAGAGAATGTACCCCATATGTGGTATATAGATGAGAGAGGGGTAAAGGATAACAAAATGTTTTTGATTCTGTAACTGGCAGGATAGTGGTACCCATCATAATAAGAGGGATATTTGTGAGAGGTTGGTATTGGGAGAAAGGGGTGAAATAAGTTCTATTTTGGACATGTGGATTTTGAAATGCCAATGGAATATCTGGTTTGAGATGCCCAAAGGGAGTTTGGTGGCTTGAGACTGAAATTCAGGAAAGAAGTTTAGGAAACTTTATCTCTCTATATTAAAGGAGGAAATACACCTTTATACAACTAATAATCTAGTTGTCTACTATTGTCATTTATTTCTGTTGATCTTGTAACCTTGGCAAAAGGTAGAGTTTTGGAAACTGATTAAGGAGGAGGAGTATTTCTTCACAATGCTTCTTAAAATATTTAGCCAATTTTATTCACATGTCTAGTAGTAGGTGACTATCCACTCTGCCTTTAACTAAGGATGGATTTTTTTCATTTTGGTAGACTTTGGTTCTTTCACAAGTCAGGAAGCTCATTAAGTTCTTTTGACTTACAAGCTAATTAAGAATTTGAGTGACAAATGAAAAGAGAAATGATCAGACACCATTTGTGCATATCAAATTGAACATCTTGAGAGTGGGTATAAAAATTCTAGTTTCTTCCTTCCTCCCTCCCTCTCCAACTCTCTACCTCTTTCTCTCTTTCCCTTTTTAGCTTTCCTGGATGTGTGAATAAAATTAGCTCAGCATACCATTTATTCCTCTATATTAAATGTGCCAGGGAAAATGCCTTTCTACCTTTCAAGACTTCAGCTTTTTTCTATTCTTTTTAAAAAGTTGACTTGAGTTACCGTGACTACATATTGTTCATTTAGACAATTTGGTCTTAATTGACACAGTGATTTCATTTATAGTCAAGCCAATAATGCATTTCCAATTAATTGACTTATTTTTGCAAGCTTTTTGCAAAGTAGTGTACAAGTTACTTTTAGATATTAAATTTCTGTCTTGGTTTTGTGTTCTTCTGTTATTTCCATGTTATACCTGCTGTTAAAAATATTTTACTTTTATAGCATCTCACAGCACAGCTGCATGGCATTAAGTAGGTGATAAGGGATGGTAGGATATTGAATAAATGGACTGTGTTCCCTTGGTATAAGAAGTATTAAAGCCTAATGGAAATAAGTGAGTCAAATCTTCAAAACTTGAAGATCTACTCTACCTGATATTGATCCACTTCCCCTCCTGTCCCTTCCTTTTCCCTTCCTTTCTCCATATTTTCCCTGCTGTTTTCCTAAATTGGAGACTTCACCTGGCTGCATCCAGACTATACTACCAATGATCTTAAAAAAACTATAACTAAAAATCTAGTCTTCCTGCTTTCCTATATTACCTTGCTAGAAAATGGATAGAAAAATCACTGAAAATGAGATTCTTTGTTGATTACCAAATACATACAAACTATTAGTCTTATCATCATCATCTAATGATAAATATGCTGATCAAGTGACATAAGGATTATTTTTGATCAAAGGTTTAATAGAGTGAGCAGGTGCATTGGTTATTCTGGGCAAATGATAGATAATAAAGGAACAGCTCCAGTGCTAGGAACGGGAATTTTTAAGATAGAAAAATGACTTGGAAAAAGACCAACTGAGTGTGTGTGTGTGTGTGGGGGGTTTTGGGGGGTGTTGTGCAGGAATGAGGATGGCAAGCCAAGATACCTATGAAAGAAGAGTGATAAGAAATTTACAAGTTTCACAAGGTGACAAGGTGTATTTTGATTCCAATCTGCATTGGCAGAAGAAATACTCAAATCTTCCCTAGCATAGGTCCACTGAATTTTGGAAATTATGTTTATTGGTATAACCACTATCTGATGCAATACTGGTAGACTTCAGTGAAACACTCAACCATCTGGTCACATTTATTTCTATGGCCACCTATCTTTTAGGAAAGGACACTTATAATTAAATTTTAGATATTTTGAGTTGTCTTAAATGTAAAAATAAGATAATCTTTTAAAAATGTTTCTGACCACTATTCACTACTTTTTCAAATACTTTCGATATCCCTTTCTTTAATTATTTACCCGAAAAAGTATTTTTTGTATCTACTGGAAAGAAAGCAAAGTGAAATGATTAACAATTGATGGAGGAGACGAAAAAAAAAACTGAATTTCAATCCCAGAATAATGTTTTTTTTCTTGTTATTCAACTTGATGTCTGCCACTTCTATACTGATTGAAATTACTAAAGATTTATGATAAAAGCACAAATATGTAGGAGCTTTTATTTTTGTACTTTATTGTTCAAAGTTTGGTTACTCTTTATGTTCAAATAAAGTGCAAATTTCATACTGTGAAAAATATTATCCACATATATTTATTTTTAGGTAGGTGGTATAGTAGATAGAGTGCCAGTTTGGGATCAGGAAGACCTGAATTCAAATCTTGTCTCAGATGCCTCCCAGCTAGGTGTCTCTGTGTACTTAATCAATCTGTCTGTCTCAATTTCTTTATTTATAAAATGAGAACAGTAATAGCATATACCATCAGGATTTTTGTGATTATGAAATGAGATAATATTTGGAAAATACTTTTAAGATCATAGAATATTAAACTATGTATAACCTCTGACCCAACAATACCACTACCAGGTCTGTATCCCAAAGAGATCAAAGATAGGGGGAAAGAACCAATTTGTATAAACATAATTATAGTAATTCTAATGGCAAAGAACTGGATACTGAAATGATATCCATCAATTGGGAAATGGCTGAACATGTTGTGATGTATGATCCTAATGGAATACTATTATGCTATTAGAATGACTAAAAAGATGATCACCAAAAAAACCTGGAAAAACTTATATGAAGTGATCAAAAGTGAAGTGAGCAGAACCAGGAAAATGTTGTACATAGTAAGCAATATGTATGATGATCAACTCTGAATGAACTATTATCAATAATGCATCAATCTGGGACATCTCCAATGAACTCATGATAAAAGAAAGGCTAGCCACCACTATAGAAGGGATTGATGAAATCTAAACGTAGATTGAAGCATACCATTCTTCATGTTATTTCCTCCATGAATTTTTCTCTAGTATAAGCAATATGTGTCTTCTTTCAAACATGATGAACATAGAAATATATATTATATGACAATATGCATATATACAAACTATGCCATATTTACTTGCCTTCTTGGGAAGGTATAGCTGTAGAGGAGGGGGAGATTGCAAAATGTCATAAAAAGATTATTAAAAATTGTATCAACATATAAAAAAAGAAAAAAGAAAACCATAGAGTGTTAGTTTAAATGGTGGTTATTATTACCATTACTCTCATTATTACATCATTTTACATATATACACATAAATATATATGTGATTTACTTTTTGTGTTGTCTTTATTGCATTCTCTCTCTTCCTACTTCAGGTGTGATTTTAAGTTAGTGTAGATGAAAAGATGAGAAGAAGGAGGGATTTCAACTGTGGTCCCCTATTCAGCTATTTTTTAGGGGATTTGCTGGAGCATTACATTTGTTTGGTCCATCTTCCCATTTTATTTCTTCCAAGTGGCTAGACCCATAGGTAAGGCACTATAGATGTAAAAGTTAGAGCAAGATTTTGGGGTTGGGGCAGTCTAGACTAAGGCCAAATATTAGACATCTAAAGCAGCAAAGACCAAAGCAGACAGAAAGAAATTAAATTATATTGAATAGGACTGAATGAGAGTGAGGCTGACTGAGACTGACCTCCTTGTGATTCTCTCAGTCTTAGTGATATTGAATGAAAGGATATTCTATGTCTTAAATGTTTCCTGTTTTGTTCCAAGTTACTGCTCAATTAATCCTTCTGAAGTCTAAGCCCCATGATTCTCTTCCTTCATTATTTACTGCCATGTATTAGTTGGGAGCATCCTGGGAGAGGAGAATTGATCTTGTATAAATAGATTATTATCATTTGGTTCATTCTCAAAACTTCTTTATACTCAGCTAATTGTGCTATGTTTTAAAAAAAATTCTATACAATATTTAAATAAATAACATAAACCTTCTCATATCTTATTCTCTGCCATGTACTCTACAACCCAGTGACAATGGCTTCCTGGTTGTTCCATCAAGAAGATTCCGTCTCTGTTCTAGGCATTCTCTCTGACTGTCCTTCACATATGGAAAGTTCTCCCTCCTCCACTTGGATTATTGACCTCCCTGGTTTCCTTTAAATAAGTCCTAACAAGTTCCTATCTTCTACAGGAAGCTTTTCCCAATCCTATCTATCTTGCATATAGCTTGTTTCATATATATCTGTTTGTAGGTTGTCTCCCTTATTAGATTTTACTCTTAAGGGCAGAGACTTTTTGCCTCATTTTGTGTCTTCATGGCTTAGCACAATGCACGGCACATATTGGATACTTGATATATCTTTATTTTGGGCAGCTAGGTGGCTTAGTGGAGAGACTTCAGGGTTTGAAGTCAGAAAGATTCTTCTTTCTGAGATCAAATCTGGTTTCAGACTCTAAATACCTATGTGACCCTGAGCAAGTCACTTAACCTTGTTTATCTTGATTTTCTCATCTGTAAAATGAGTTGAGGAAGGAAATGACAAACCACTCAAGAATCATCAAAGAGTCAGACATGACTGAAAAAATGACTGAACAAAACATATGTTGATTGATGAAGTCTCAAAAAAGAGATGGGTCATGGATGAGGAAGTTAGGCTCTCTAAAATTAGGAGATAGAGACTCTGAGCTGTGACACTAGGTTTCCCTATTTTTCAAAAAATTTCCTAGATTATATCTAGAGTATAGCTCCTTATTTGGATTGGCTATGGGCTGGAGGTGAAGGAACAAGTTTTTGCAGCATCATCTGGTAAGCAGTGTACAATACTGTAAGCATTGGGAAAGCCGCCCAAATTGTTATACTAATTAGTGTCTTAATCACTGGGTGGGAGGCCAAGGGTTTCTCTACATTTTACTTTATGGCAAAAACATTTCTAACCCCACCTGAACAATTCATTATATTACTAGATTGTAGAAAGCATAAGATGGAGCCAGATTGTAGATGGCATAACACTGACACCACCAACTCAGGTACACCATGTTATCTATCCCACTCTTAAAAACAGGAGTCAGGAGAATTGGAATTCAAGGACTTCTAGAATTTTGTAGTGGCAATGCATTTGTCAATGTAAGTCATGCTTTTCACTCAGCAACAAATGACTACTTGATCATATCTTTGATAATAATTGTTTCTATGGCTTTCTCCAAGGCTCAGATAAAATCTTATCTTCTTCAACACCCTCACCACTAAGTTCCTTATGCAGACATACACATTGCTGGTGTCTTCACATTGAGACTGTTATCTATTTACACTATATATATATATATATATATATAT
>NC_058132.1:378792572-378800463 GCF_016433145.1 Gracilinanus agilis | reverse complement strand
ATATATATATATATATATATATATATATATTGTGAGTACATAGGTATTACATGTTGTTCTCTTCCTGTCCTATCTCTGTTAGAACTTTAGCTTCTTGAGTGCAGAGATCATGTTGTAATCCTTTTATCTCCAGTGCTCAGTTTAATACAATGCGCATAGGGACCATGCTAAAAGGCTTGTTGACTGACATTTATCCAGTGGTTTTGGATCGATCCTCAAATTTTTTTACATGAATATCTCACTTGATCTTCCCAAAATAGTTATGAGTGAAGTGACTGTAGGTATTATTTCCTCATTTTACAAATAAGAACATTGAAGTCTTAAAAATTGAGTGGCTTTTTCCTGGTCACACATCTGGCAATTTCCAAAGGCCAACTTCTAAATGTTGCCTTTATTGAGCACAATGACCAATGATATTGCATTGCTATGGAAAAGCTGGTTTCTTCACTTCTTGTTCTTTCCAGATGCATGGTGTCAGCAAGAAGTGATAAAGCATTTCCCTATGTCTAGTTTCATTTTCTATCTCTTTATCCTCAATTACTTTTAAGTCAGTTACACTTTGCCATTCACTCGCCAAGGGCAGATCACCTCTTACCAGATTTGGAGCTCCAAAATGTCACTCTCTTGACTTCAGATAAAAGACGAGTATTATTTCATAAACATTTCACAAGTGAGACATTAAGAAAAATGATTTATAATGTGGTTTTCTTGCTGTGCCTCCACACTATTTTTCCCATGAGGTTTATCTTCTTTGTAATCGTGCCATCACTGAAATGGAGAAGACCAATACAGCATTACTCCCAATGGTATCTGTTCAGCTTAGCAATCTGCTCCACCAATATGTTGGAAACGTATGACCCTATCCTTCTTTTAATTAGATATATGCATAAAAGAGGAAAATATTACAAGGCAAGGATCCATCATGGGAAAAGCCCTGATTTTTTAAAATAGAGAAAGAATAGCTGAAACCAGTAAGTCAACATGAACTCTTCTGAATGCTCAAAGGGAGAAAGTGAATCTCCATAATAACCAAGCCAAATCAACAAATGTTTGTTGAATACTTTTCATGTTCAATGCTATATTTGGCTGTTAAGAAATGTTTGAATTGGAAGGATGGATGCCAGACATCATAGGGGATTCAAAGGAGTACAAAACATGTTTCACTCTCAAGGAACCAGTATTATTAAATTGAAAACCTAGAACAAAAAATAAAATAAATCATAGATCAAGACAACAGTGGAAGAGATGTTATGAAGAAATAAAAACTAGCTGACAAATGGGCGGTAACAAGCAACATATTCTTATTAAGTGCCTATTACATATAAGATATTGTGATGGGGACCAAACAGTGAATGAAAACTGATTCTTGACCTCATGTAGTTTATATTCTATGGGAAGGATACTGTTTACATGTATGATTTAAGGAAGTAAAGACTCTAATAAGTAGAAGAAATCTAGAAAGACTTCTTATAAAGGAGTGACACCTGATCTGAAGATTCTAAGAGAGAAGAGTGGAGGGAGTGTATTCCAAGCCTGAGGGAAATACAGTACAGAGTTTCAGCAATAGCAAGTTAGCTAGTTTATCTGGGACATGGAGTGAGTGAAAAGGAGCATAAATTGGAAGCAAGTCTAAAAAAGTTGATCTGAATCAAGTCTGTGAAGGGCTTTAAATGCTAAACTATGGAATATATATATTTTTCCTATAGGGAATTTGTAATTAAAGTTCTGAGAGAGATATCATTTCAAGCTGGGTTGGACATTATGGAGGTAGGGTTTGAATGAGGTCTTGAAAAATGAGAACAGTGTTCTGCGGGGAGAATGGAACAAGGGTAATCCCAGGAAAGGGTATTTAAGGGGAACTTGGAGAGTGAAAAGTTTGACCTGAAGAGCAGTGTTTGCATATAGAAAAGGGAATAGTGGCAATTAAGGCAGAACTAACAAGAATTTTATAAACTGAAAATCACCCTTGGATTTCATGCTTAAGCCAAAGTGGGGTTGGGGATGGTCATCATGGATTCTGAGTCAGCAATGTAAATGCTTTTCACAGTGTAGATGACTCATACCTGGATGCAGTTTGCTCTAGCTGATGATTCCAGGTGGTCTTTGAGGCAGATGTCTGAGCTATTTGGGAGAGGAACATGTACATAAGAGGGGCTGCTGAGATGCTTAGATTTTGGCTCAGAAAATGTGCTGAATCACTAGACATACTAGAGAGCCTCAGGGAGAGAGGGATTATTATATGATTTTATGAAGTAGTGGCAGGGATATAACCTAGATAGAAAAATGCCATCCCTCAGAGCTCTAATAATGACTCTCATTTATTTATATACTTCTTTACATTTCACAAATGGTTTTCTTCATACCAGTTTGGTGGGATAGAGAGAGCAAAATTTCCTCCAACTTTTAGATAATAATATTTCATATTTATATGGCAATACTCCAGCTCAAAAGTGCTTCCTTTCTTACCATCACCCTGGGAGATCAGACATGAAGTAAAGTTGAAAGAGAATAAAAAGAATTCCCTGATGGATATAAAGCTAGTAAGCAGAAAAATGGAGGGGTTGAATCTATATCTGAATCCAAGTCCAACAATCATTCTACTGTATCATAGTTTATAAGAGAAGCTGACTTTACAGGACCATCTTCTAAAGAATATGTTATTTATCTTACACCCTAAAACAAAACAAATTCAAAATGGGTAAATGACTTAAATATAAAGAGTGAAATCATAAATAAATTATGTGAATATAGAATAGTATGCCTGTCAGATCTGTGGGAAAGGAAGGAATTTAAGACCAAGCAAGAGATAGAGAATATTGCAAAATGTAAAATGAATAATTGCATATATCAAATTAAAAAAATAGTACAAACAAAACCAATGCAACCAAGATTAGAAGGGAAGCATCAAATTGGGAGAACATTTTTATAACACAACTCTGACAAAGGATTAATTTTCTAAATATATAAGAAACTAAGTCAAATATGCAAAAAAATCAGGCCATTCCCCAATTGACAAATGTTCAAGGGACATGAATAGGTAGTTTTCACATGAGGAAATCAAGACTATCAATAAAGTGTTCTAAACCCCTCCCAATTAGAAAAATGTAAATTAAAACAACTCTGAGGTACAACCTTATACCTAGCAGACTGGCCATTATGCCAGCAAAGGAAAGTGATAAATGTTGGAGGGAATGTGGCAAAATTGGGACACTGATACACTGCTGATGAAGTTGTGAATTGGTCCAACCATTATGGAGGGCAATTTGGAATTATGCTCAAAGGGCGTTAAATGAATGCCTGCCCTTTGATCCAGCCATACCACAAATGCTGGGAGCCATCAAGTTCATGATGAATGACAAAGTCACACATGAATCCTGTAACCTGTAAAACAGGCCACAGAAGGATGGAAATCCCACTCAAATTCCCCTGTATGACTCTTCTTACTAACACTCCCTATTATTGGAATTATTGTGACCAATATCCCAACTCAGCCCCAGGAAAATACAGAGATCACCATAGGCTATTATTAGAGCCTTTATAGGCCCCCTACAAACTTCTAGGAAAGCCCTACCTTTACATGTAATAATATAGAAATTCCCCTAAAAGTAATTTCATAATAAACCAGTGAGCTAACATGAAAGATTTTAAAACCTTAATGAAAATGAACTTAAGAAACTGAGAGCTTCCTGGTTAAGATGGTGGCAGAGTAAAAAGCAGCGCTTAACCTCTTCTAACCAAAACATACAGGACTCCTCAAGGGGATGTAAAAACAAGTCCAGACGAATGGAGGGACTCCACAACAGGGCGCAGTGTGGAAGGCACATGGAATCAGGGCATTTCCATGCTATAAAGGGGTGAAACAGCTGTCACTAAATCATGGGCTGAGCAACCCCCCCATCCCCCACACACACCACCTACAATGCCAAAGCCAGGTCAAGAGAAAGAGAACAAGTTTGGGGCACCCATTGAGTCATTGGCAGCTCCAGGGCCTGTTCCTGAGAGCAGCAAGACTTAGGATCCCAAAAGGCTAAAGAAGTCACACGGACTTTGAGTGAGGACACAGAGCACAGGCTCGAGCGGAGGTGGACACAGGTGCGCACGTGAGCGAAGGCTCTGAAACCCTGAGTGGGGAAACAGTGAAGATGGGTATACGACTGTGGAAGCAGTGCCCTGAGACTTGTAAAGGAACCTCCGTCAGAGGATCAAGCAAGGGGGTCCACCAGGGGGCTTGACCTTGACAAAAACCAGACCTGAGTCAGCGTGAGGATAAACCTGAGAATGTGCTGGGCTAACAATGGCAACCCAGAATCAGGAAGGCCAAAAGAGAAAGATTAACAACAAGAAGAAGAAATCTTTAACACTCAACAACGTTTACACAGAGAAAATCCAGAAAACCTAACAAACAGAAGAGGAGAACAAACAAGAACCCTCCCAAAATAATGAAAACTGGTCACAAGCTCTTGAAGAATTCAAATATGAGATGACGAAAATGTTGGAAAAGATTTGGCTAGAGAAATGGGTTCAAAAGGAAATCAGGCAAGAAAATAACAGTTTAAAAGGCAGAATTTTGCAATTGGAAAGTGAGGCTAAGAAATCAAATGAACTGATAAGCAAATTGAACACCAGAAATGACCAGATTGAAAAGGAAAACCAAAAGATCATAGCCGAAAACCAAAAGATTATAGCCGAAAACCAGTCCTTAAAGGCTAGAATTGAGCAATTAGAAGCTAATGATCTCTCAAGACAACATGAACAAAAAAAACAAAGTCAAAGGACGGATAAAATAGAAGGAAACATGAAAAAAAAGACCTTTCCTAAAAATAATAAACAGTATTATATTGCAGATGATATGATGGTATACTTAAAATATCCTAGAGAATCAACTAAGAAGCTTGTAGAAATAATCAACAACTTTAGCAAAGTTGCAGGATACAAAATAAATGCACATAAATCATTAGCATTTCTATACATTTCCAACACATTAGAGCACCAAAACAAACACAGAAATTATATGAAAACACACTTAAAAACACTTTCCAAACAAATAAAACTGAATCTAAACAATTGGAAAGGCATTGATTGCTCATGGGTAGGAAAAGCTAACATAATAAAAATGACCATTCTACGCAGATTAATTTACCTATTTAGCACCATACCTATCAAACTACCAAAAAACTTCTTTACTGAATTAGGAAAAACTATAACAAATTTCATTTGGAAGAACAAAAGATCAAGAATATCAAGGGAAATAATGAAAAAGAATGTGAAGGAAGAGGGCCTAGCAGTACCAGATATTAAACTATACTATAAAGCAGCAGTCATCAAAACAATATGGTACTGGCTAAGCTACAGAAGGGAGGATCAGTGGAATAGACTTGGGGTAAATGACATCAGCAAGACAGTATATGATAAACCCAAAGAGCGCAAATTTTGGGACATGAATCCACTATTTGACAAAAACNATCATAGATAAACAGACTTGTATGAAAATATTTATAGCTGTGCTTTTTGTGGTGGCAAAGAATTGGAAAAGGAGGGTATGTCCTTCAATTGGAGAATAGCTGAACAAATTGTTGTTTATGCTGGTGATGGAATATTATTGTGCTCAAAGGAATAATAAACTAGAGGAGTTCTAGGTGAACTGGAATGACCTCCAGGAACTGATGCAGGACGAAAGGTGCAGAGCCAGAAGAACATTGCACACAGAGACTGATATACTATGGTAAAATCAAACGCAATGGACTTCTGTACCAGCAACAATGCAATGACACAGGACAGCTCTGAGGGATTTATGGTACAGAATGCTACCCACATTCAGAGGAAGGACTGCAGAAGAGAATACATATAAGAAAAACAACTGTTTGAACGCATGGGTCTGGGTGGACATGATTGGGGATGTAGACTCGAATCTACCACACCAATGCAACTATCAACAATTTGGAAATAGGTCTTGATCAGTGACACATGTTAAAACCAGTGGAAATGTGCATTCGCCATAGGTGGGGGGAGTGCGGGGGTTGAAGGGGAAAGTAGGAGCATGAATCATGTAACCATGTTAAAATGAATATTAATAAATTTTAAAAAAAATAAATATAACTATCCTATTGATTGAAAACAATAGGAACTCAATGAAAGATCATCTATTTTTGCTAAAGTAGTTATCATACATCAAGCTTTAAATCTGACAGTAAAGATTGCATTATTTTTTTCACATCAAAAAAAAAAAAAGAGTAGTGATGGTTTTTCACTGACCTATACACATTTAGTCATCTAAGTCCTTTTGGACTAATGATATATATTAGCAAAATAGTTTAACTGGGAAAGGATGATGATTTAAATAAAACTGGCTCACAAAGGCTCAAACCAGTGACTTTGATAAGACTAGTTTCAGATTCTAACCAGATTAGTTTAACCACTTATAGAGGCGCAGATATGAGATTCATAGAATGAAGCAACCAGCAACTGATTGTCAATATTAGCCAGTTGCATGTGAATTCATGGATCATAGCATCACATGTTTCAGAGATCAAATAGCAAAGCTCTCTAAGAATCAGTGACCCACAATTTCACTCTGTCTCTTTCCTAATCAAAAGCCTATAGTGTTTATGTGTTTGTGTGTGGAGCAGCTGGGTGTCTCAGTGGATTGAGAGCCAGGCCCAGGGACGGGAGGTCCTGGGTTAAAATCTCAGACACTTCCTAGCTGTGTGACCCTGGGCAAATAACTTGACCTCCACTACCTATCCCTTACTACTCTTCTGCCTTAGAATGAATACACAGTATTGATTCTAAGATGGAAGGTAAGGATTAAAAAAAAAGAATATGGTGGTTCCCCATTTCCTTGGATCAAAAATGCACAATCCTGGGTCTGGTATTTAAAATTTCCTAAATTTTTTCTCTAGGCCTCCAATCAGTTATCCTACATTATTTTTTTTTGTTTCAGCCTAATTGGCTTACTAGTGATTTTTTGAATATGAGCTTTCATATCACACCTCTTTGTATTTGCATAATCCATATCCCCAATTGTAGGATACACTCCTCTCCTCATCTCTATCTTTCAAAAACTACATTTCTTCCAGGCTCAGTATAAATTTTACTCCTTCTGAAGAGGTTTCTCCAATGCTTCTAATTAGATCTTTTTCCCTTCTCAGTTTACTTTAACATTTATTTATCTGATAACATCAAAGATACCCCAGTGAGATATAAAATTATTCAGGGTAGCATTTTTTCCCCTACTGGGGTCTTCATGCCCCCAATACCCAGAAAATTTAGTTGGACATAGTTTGCAATTAAATGTTTGCTAATGTAATTGCTGTTAATACATAAAGGAAAATAGAGACAGACATTTTAAAAACTAACCCAGAAAGATGGACTTAAATCAAACAAGATATTATTCATAGATTATTTAGCAGAGTACCTACCCAGTGATATATAGTAGAACTCAAATAAATGCCTCCCCTCTGTACCACAAATCATACATCTACTCTAAGTGATCATGGAAGTAAACCTTCCCAACTAACACTCATAGGAAATGGAAGGAGAAAGAGGCTGAATGGCAAGTATTTGAATTAGGATTTAAATGAAGGATTTTTTATATCAGGTCTAATTTACTATCTGTAACTATACAATGTGACCTATGATATGTTGTCTCCTTCCTGAAATTATTTTGTATTGTAATGTCTATACTTTGTATCACCTTTTCTGTATACTTGCATCTTCCACTAGGATTCAAGTTTTCTGAGGGCAAGAACTGTTTCTCCTCCTCCTCATATTCCTTCCTTCCTTCCTTCCTTCCTTCCTTCCTTCCTTCCTTCCTTCCTTCCTTCCTTTCTCCCTTCCTTCCTTCTTTCCTTCTTTCTTTCTTTCCTTCTTTCTTTCCTTCCTTCCTTTTTTC
>NC_058132.1:378788270-378792546 GCF_016433145.1 Gracilinanus agilis | reverse complement strand
TTCCTTCCTTCCTTCCTTCCTTCCTTCCTTCCTTCCTTCCTTCCTTCCTTCCTTCCTTCCTTCCTTCTTTCTTTCCTTCCTTCCTTCTATCCTTCCTTTCTTCTTTCATTTTTTCACACACAAATAATGCTGATTATGCTTTACTGCCTTTCTGTAGCTCAAAATTAGGCATAAACCAAAAGCATCTTTACTGAACAAAACTGATAATTAAGGCCTGAATATGAGTAGATTTTAGGATCTGTCCTAGCTGGACAGTGGCATAGACAATGGAAGTGCAAAATAATTCACAGAACAAACCTCAACAAATATTGTGATTTACCTTGTTTCAAAAGTATTATAGGTTACACAGTTCATTTAAAAGCATTATGAAACTTTGTAATTATCTATTTTAAAAGATGTGATTAGAAATGCTTCAAAGCTGCATTTTTTTCTTTTCCAAACTCTTCCTCAATGTTCTTTTGAGAAAGGAAATTGTTCTCGATTCCTTTTTTTTCCCCCACCGGGTTACTGAATACTTTTATTCTGCACATAAAATCCACTAAGGATCTGGCCTGCAATGACAAGTACAAGGCTCCACACGTGGCCACAAAGGGCTGGGGGGTGTCATGGAGTGAGGGCTTCCAGCAGTGCTGGGGGATCAGGTACAGCCTGATAGGACAGTTCTAATATAGCAGGGGGACATCGGGGAGAGGAAGAGCAGTAAGCAACACAGGCCCTGGTCTGGTGCTTGGGGCAGACGTCTACTCTGGTGATTGGTGCCCGCTAGCTCTGGGCTCTCCTAGGCATACACAGCCTACTGTGCCTTAGGGTTTCTGAAGTTTCTTCCAGCAAACTTGGCCTTGCTGCCCAGCTCTTCCTCAATTCTAAGAATCTGATTGTACTTGGCCAGACGCTCAGATCGGCAGGGGGCACCAGTCCTGATCTGTCCAGTACACAGACCCACCACTAGGTCTCTCCCCAGAATGATGGGAAACCATGACTCTCCACCCGTTGGACTGGGCCAGTTTGCCCGCCTGGAGAGATTTAGTCACGGTGCCAATCTGGTTCACTTTGAGCAGAAGGCAGTTGCAGGCTTTGACATCCACAGCCTTTTCAATACGCTTGGGATTGGTCACAGTGAGGTCATCCCCTACCATCTGGATGCCTGCAGTTGCAGTGAAATTTGTCCAAACTTCCCAGTCATCCTGGTCAGAGGGATCTTCAATGGACACCACTGGATAATCCTTGATGAAGCCCTTGTAGAGGTCCCCAAGAGCCTCAGAGGAGATGTGTCTGCTGGGGTCATCGGGGGGACTTGAAGTCCAAATAGTATTTACCAGATCAGTAGAATTCTGAAGCAGCAACATCCATGCCAATGACCACCTTATTAGTATAGCCAGCTTTACTAATAGCAGTCGTTAGCAGCTCCAGAGCTTCTTTATTCTCCAGGATGTTAGGAGCGAAGTCGCCCTCATCCCCTACATTGGTGGCATCCTGCCCATATTTCTGCTTACTCACATTCTTCAGGTTGTGGTAGACCTCAGCTCCAATGCACATGGCCTCCTTGAAGCTTGATGCCCCAACAGGGAGGATCATGAACTCCTGCATGGCCAGCTTGTTACCAGCATGGGAGCCACCATTGATCACATTGAAGGCTGGAACTGGCAGGATAACTTCTTCATTGCCTGCAAGATTAGCAATGTGGCAGTACAGGGAGACACATTTCTCTGCAGCTCCAGCCTTACAAACAGCCAGAGATACTCCCAAGATGGCATTGGCACCAAATTTAGATTTATTATCAGTGCCGTCCATTTCTAAAATCAATTTGTCAATCTTCTCTTGCTCTACAACATTCAGTTTCTTGCTAATCAGGCATGGGGCAATAGATATATTGATGTGCTCAACCGCTTTTGAGACACCTTTCCCCTTGTAGCGGGTTTTATCATTGTCTCGGAGCTCCAGGGCTTCATGGACACCAGTAGATGCACCACTGGGTACAGCAGCTTGGAAGAGACCTTTTGAAGTGTAGAGATCAACTTCAACAGTGGGGTTTCCCCAAGAGTCAAAGATCTCTCTTGCCTGAATCTTGAGAATAGACATCTTGAGGTTCTGAATACGGTTTCCACTGACGAACTCAGAGAACAGAGGCCGAGGGTTGATTGCTTTTTTTAAAAAAAAATCTTTCATCATTAATGCAAAACACAAATATTTAATCACAAAGTTTTTACATTTATTTTAGATTTATCTTAACTTCATTTAAAAATGATTAAAAGTTGTTAAAAATTTTAATTTTAGAAGTAGACAAAAACAACACTAATAGTCTTAAGTGAATGAAGTGGTGACATTATCTAGTTTTGCTTATTCTGCTAATTCTCACACCCCATCCTTATTTCCTTAAAGTAGACTTTAAGACAATTTCTGATTCTGTTTTTTTATGTTGTTACTCCTTTTGAAATGTTTCTGAGGTTTTCTAAGTAAGTCATGTACATTAATAGGAGAGAGGGCAAATGTTGGTAACTGTAATCCTCATTTTTTTTCAGAAACTTGGTTTCTTTCAAATTTCCCAGAATTAAGTGGAAAGAATGCTAGATAGGGAGTCAGAGAGACTATATTAAAATCTAGTTTCTATCTGATATATCTTGTGTGACTTTAGGCAAGTCACTCAACTTCTCTGGGCTTCAATTTCTCCTGTTGAAAGAGGATGATACTGGATCAGATGACCTCTAAGATTATTCTTTCCATTTCTAAATCTATGATCTCACATATAACAAATAGGAAATTTTATCCCTTTGAATTCCTCAGTCTTTTTTTCTTTTTTCACTTTATTTCAATGAAGCATTAATGAGAAATTAAATAGTTAATAGGCTAATAGCTAGGCCCATAGGAAGAACTGGGTGAGCAGGATGAGAAAGAAAAGCAGGAGAAAAGAAAGGGTAGAAGAAGGAACAGGTTATTTGAACTTTAGGGCTCTTGGTGATCTTTTGGATGCAATGCTAGATCAATACAGAGTACCACTTGCCCCTAGAATCAAAGTCTGTGAGTGATTTGGAGCCCTGATAATACATATAATTATAGAATATTTTTGTCTAAATGATCACTATCATCTAAGACAGAAGTTAATCTTTGAGTCTTGTCTCTCATTTATTGTTTCCCCTAAAGCCTGGATTTTAACATCTCTGTTGTATCAGGGTTTGAAACTTTTTCCCAAAAAGAAAGGAATAGGAAGAGAAACCCTAGAGGATGGAAAGGGGCAAAGACAGGCATTGGATTAAGTAGGCTGCCAATCTCCTATGTGCTTCTTGATATTTAAATATATGTTAGAAAAATGCTTGCAGTTATTCCTAGGCAACTCTTAACTTTTCTTGTGTCTGTACACACACTCTGTGAGGTTGTCCTGGGGCATATGGGGAACAAAGTTCAACTAACCAGAGAGGAAGGAGAGCTAAGTGACCCACTTCCTTCTTCTTTTTGGGATCCACAAGTCTAAAGACATATGAAGATATTCTAATACTAAGTGGTCCTAAGCAAGTTTATCTAATTAGTAAGTCTGTTCTTCATCATTTCTACTCTTAGGATCACTACATTACCATTAGATTAATATTGAGTTGCTATTTTGTAAATCTCAAATATTATTTAAGTAATAGATGTGCTGCTTCCTCTTTGGGCCTCAGTTGTGGTAGCTGGTACAGAGTCTGGTTGTTTTATTTATGCCTATATAACTTTGGGCAAGATACTTCTTCATCTGTCTGGGCCTCTCTTCTTGGATATATAAAATGAGGGGAGTAAATTAGATGATATTTATGAAAGGTACCTTTCAACTTTATGGTCATATTATATCTTTTTATTTCACTGTATTACATCATGTTCCCAATTCCACTGACCTTAAAAATTAAATAGTTTTTCCCTTTCCTTTCAATTTTTTTTTCCATGTTCTCCATTCTCTCCTCTTTTTTGTCCCTATATGTAAATTCTATATGTATATGTCCCTATATATCCATGTTGGTGAACCTATGGCACCTGTGCTGAAGCATGCTGGAGGGAACTGCTCTCTTCCCCCTCTCCATGCATGCCTGAGGACATTTCTCACATGATCCTCCCCTCTGCTCAGCAGCCCAATGGGAAAATTTTCTCCATCCCCTGTATGGAGTAAGGTGGGTGGCTCACATGTGACATGAGGTTTGGGCATTCTATCTCTTAGAACTATAAATTTTTTGCCAAAACTGATATATATATATATATATGTGTGTGTGTGTGTGTGTGTGTGTGTGTGTGTGTGTGTGTGTGTGTGTGTGTGTGT
>NC_058132.1:378780620-378788260 GCF_016433145.1 Gracilinanus agilis | reverse complement strand
TGTGTGTGTGTGTGTGTGTGTGTGTGTGTGTGTGTGTGTGTGTGTGTATATATATATAGCATTCTTATTTCTTATAACAATATACAGTTTCTTGATGATACTTTAGCAAATGTGGATGTAGTAGCTCCCCAAAACTACTTGGAGGCCTACTGGATGGAAATTTAAACAAAATTAAGCACCATTGCTAACTGATATGATTATTTTTAAGGAAAAAAGTATTTTTTGCTTTTATATCACCTTTATTTTCCTAAATATATGCCTTTTTCTTCCATACTTGAAAAAATTCTGGTAAAACCAATAATTAATAAAAGAGGGGGGAAATGGTTCTGCAAAACAGCCTATATTTCAATGGAATAAACACCATTTGCAAAATGTCACAACCATAACATTCCCCTTCCACAAAAATGGGAAATATGGACATTTTCTCATTTCTTTTTTAGAGAGAATTTTGACCATTGTTATTTTACTGCATTCAGTTTTTTTTTAATTAGAGTATTTTCCCATAGCTTTCATTCAGTTTTTTATTGAGGTTATTGTTGTTTCCCATTTCCATTGTTACCATTACATATATTATTTTCCTGGTTTTATTTTCTTCCCTTTACATCAGTGTGTGTGTGTGTGTGTGTGTGTGTGTGTGTGTGTGTGTGTGTGTAGATAGACAGATGCATAATATATGTAATATATAACACACATATCCATAGATCTATATATCTTATACATAATACAAATATAATATTGTACACAGGTCTATATTTAGATCTATTTTCCCATGCTTCTCTGTGTTCTTTTTTCTCAGAATGTTTTTATTTTAGTGCAGTATATTCAAGAATCATAATTTGTAGTCTCCCCAACTGATGAACATCTACTCTGTTTCAAGTTCTTGCCTGTCACAAATTTTCTGTCATAAATATTTTGTTAGATATGGAACATTTTCCTGCCTTTTGACCTCTTTTGATCAATGGGATCTCTTCGTCAAAGGGTATGGACATTTTATTAATTTTCTTGGTGTAATTGCAAAATGCTTTCCAATATGATTTACCCCTCCATAGTTCCACTGACCTAGACTACCAAAGAATAAAATGATCTACCTATTTGAGAATCATCTTAACTCTCCTACTTAAAAGCCCTTCTGAAAAGTTATCTCAGGATCTCAAGGAACAAGTGAAATATGGCTCTCTATTATTCTCTGATCTCATGGTACAAGTAACTCTGACAGGCTAGGTAGAAAAGGAATAATTTTAGAGGCATATAGGAAACCTCGGAAATGCACAGAAAAATGAAAACATTGCTTTTGTTTTGCCATTATCCTTGTATGCCACGATTGAGATGCAAAAAAGTGAATATTCTATTTCTACTAGGGCTAGATTAATA
This sequence comes from Gracilinanus agilis, assembly GCF_016433145.1. Classification (NCBI taxonomy): domain Eukaryota; kingdom Metazoa; phylum Chordata; class Mammalia; order Didelphimorphia; family Didelphidae; genus Gracilinanus; species Gracilinanus agilis. Next base: position 378,786,889 of record NC_058132.1, on the reverse strand, counting down.
TAAATGGAAATATAAGGCACCTCTTTAGTAATTAAAAGTATCTGATCTGCTAAGATGTGCTTTGAAATACATATTAGGAAAGGATGTTTCTAATCAATTGAAAGGAAGATTGAATGTAAAGTTATTTTTAGAAAGTTATCGTCTCCACTTCTATCTCTTTCCCCTGAATATAGCACAATGAAATATAGGGAAAGGAACCTTAGTGAAAATAATATTATATTCTTAGATAGACTCATTTCATACACACAGACCCCACAATCTTTTAAAAATGGAAGCTCTCAGAGGACAGAGAATTTTAAAAATAAGAGTAAAGCTTAGTTGCTTGTGGATTGGACAAATTCTACTTGATCTTTTTTTATTTGAATGTTGTGGTGACAGTGCTGAAACCATGCATTTTCTATCATTTACTCCTTCAAGTCTGACAACTGCTTTGGATAATTTTCAGGGCTCTTGGAGAAAGATACCTGTGAGGGGTTTCAAAGATTCCATTCAGCAGAGTGGCCATGTTGACTATTAATCAGGATGAGATTTTGACATATTCTTTGGAGAAGAGAAAAAGGGCATTTGAAGGATGGGCAATTCTATTTACGGAGATAGATAGGTTTGACTTGAGATGTCATGTATATGAATGGATGCTATACAGGTATCTTTTTGATGCTAGTCAAGGATAATTGACAAGAGTAATTACCTATCTGTTGGAGTTTGTACCTACTTTAGTTTAGGAGGGGAAGGGGAAGTAGTGTCAAGGCAATATAATATATTTGTATTGGAAAACTACATGTCCAAAAAGGAAGCAAAAGGGGATTGTTGGACTTAACCCTATAGATGGTTCTGGTGTTTAGGCCACCATGGGGGTGGCCACTATGGAGGACAAAGGGACACTTTCTTTAAATCTATGTCAGTAAATCCCCCAGGAAAGATCATATTCTTATTGGAATTTCTAGGTGATTCTCTAACCCACCTTCCATTCCTGCTTCACCACTGTAAATATAGAACTGGGTCCTCAATTCCTTTTTACTTCATGCTTGGAGTCTAGCATCTTCTATTTCTACCAGCTACTTGACCTCTAGGCTTCTACTGATCATTCTGTACTCTTCCCCAATCCCACCATCAAAAGAAAGAATTTCCATAGCAATTTTCACTTTTTTGTTATGTTTTCTAGTCCTTTCTGGAGCTTTTAAAGTAATTAGCATCCTTCATTTTTTCAACTCTATAAGGCCATCATAATGCCTTAAATGTATTAGCTTCTCCAGCTTTCCATGGAATGGAGTAATTGGTTCCTATCCTATTTCCCATAAAGAAAATTAGATAAGAAATATTTATACTATTTCATATTCTCATTTACTTTTTAAGGTTGTGATACATTACTGTGGTGCCCAATTCCCCTTGGCTCCAAATTTCTGCCATAGTGTTTGATGTTCTAAAGCAAATGCAAAAAAAAAAAAAACACACACACACAGACACACACACAAAATCCTTCTGACATGATCATTTTGTTTCCTCAGCACTGTTGTAATATGGTAAGAATCCAGGAGTTTCTTCAAATACAGTTTTCTGTTATGACAATGAAGATTCCACTTCTGAAGGCATAAAAAACTGATTTGAGAAAACTATTAGAAAACATTCCATGCTACATATGTTTTGATAATTACCATAGACAAATTCATATAGATCATCTGGGAAGGCAATGGAAGTAATTTTCTTTGCATAAATAAAGTATGATGGAAAATGATATAGTCAGACTGTGTGTCAATGTACCAGTCCCTGAAAGGAAGGAAGAAAAAATAATCAAGGAAATAAACAGCAAAACAAAGGAAAAATCAGGGTTTATTGAAAGCAATTCATACAATTACTAGTCTGCCTAGAGTTAATACTTATTCTAAAAATCTCTTTTATAGTAACCCCATCTCTATCCCACCATCTTGTATATTCAGGAATCTATTATGAAGCAGGTGAGTATATTCATTTCTTAATGTATTATGAAAAAATACCACATAAAGCACCTACCCTTGATTATGCCCCCCAACACTTAAGAAAATTATTCAAGGTTCATGGTTCTCTGTGGTTCCACATTTATTTAAAATACTCATTGATGTGTTTACTTTTACTAATCAGTGAAAGAACAAAATTAATTCAAACCAAGGGTCTTTAATGAAATAGCATAGCAAAAACTCTGTAAAAGAACATCATCCTTTCTTCCCTTCCCCCCTAGACTGGGTCCATAAATGCATAGAACATCAGTGGGAAGAGTGAGCATTTGTAGAAGACAGGTGGTCAGGGCACATACATGCAAGGAACCAGAATAACAATCATACCTAGTCATCACATGCATAAAGGAGAAACTCACCTCCAACTTTGCAAGGGGCAGTTAATATTTGCTTTTAAAATTATTATTGATTTTTAATTTTTTCTTTTTTAATATTGATTTTTTAAAAATTCTCTCTCTCCCTCCTACTATGTTATTGTAAATACTGGGGTCCTTGAACTACATTTCTCATGTATTTTTTACACTACTCCCCTCTCATCCACAAGAAGGCAAGCAAAATCATATCAGTTACACATATGAAATCACATAAAACACAATTCCATATTAGGAATATTTTAAAAATGCAAAAATGAGACAATTCTACTTAAATTTGCACTCAAAGTTCATTAGTTCTCTCTCTGGAGGGGGATATCAGTTTTTCATCCTGAATCCTTTGGGATTGTCTTGGATTATTGTATTAATCAAAGTAGCCAAGTTTTACAGTTGATCATTATTACAACATTGTTGTTATAGTGTACAATGATTTTGAAGTTCTTTTTGCTTAGTGTTGCATCAGTTTATAAAGGTCTTTCCAAGTTTTATTTTTTTTCTGAACCCTACCCCATCCCTATCATTTCTTATACACAATCATCATCTATTCTATGAAAATCATATGATATAACTTGTTCATATATATATATGAAGAAAGAAAAAGAGGATATCTATATCTAGATATACTCTTTGGAGTAAAGATCTGTTTGGAGTAAAGAGTTGGTGGTGGTATTGCTGGGTTAAAGGCTATGTACAGTTTTGTCATTCTTTGGGAATATTCTTTGGAGTGATTTGACCAGTCCAGAACTCCACCAACTGTTTATTAATGCCCCTGTTTTCCCTCATCTCCTCCAGCATTTGTCATTTCTGATAGGTGTGAGAAGTGGTACCTCAGAGTTGTTTTAATTTGCATTTGTCTAATCAATAGTGATTTAGAACATTTTTTTCACAATACTTTAAATAGCTTTGGTTTTGTCCCGCAGAAACTGCCTGTTGTATATCTTTTGACCATTTATCAGTTTATAGAATATATTACTTTTGTAAAATTGTCTCAGTCCCCTATATATCTGAGAAACAATTTTTCTCAGAGAAATTGGTCATAAATTTTTCATATTAATTCACCGTTTATATTATCTTTTAGGAAAAATGGTTTCCCTGATTATCCCATTTACTTAGGTCTATTTTTGCTTTTATTTTGTCTGAGATCATGGTTGTTACCCTGCCATTTTTTTTATTTCAGCTGAAACACAATAGAGTCTGATTCTGCTCCAGACCTTTATTTTAACTCTCTCTTTATATTTCTATTTCAAGGGTTTCTCTTATAAGCATCATATTGTTGAGTTCTGTTCCCATTTCATTCTATCTGCTTTCATTTTATGGGTGAACTTTTCCCAGTCAAATTCACATTTATATGAATTTCTTAGAACAATTTCTGTGCATTTCTCTCCATCTCCTTTTTTACTTGTGATAATGAGATTAAATCTACCTTGTCCTTTCTTAAATCTAATCACCAAAAGTGTAAACAACTCTACTTAACACACAAGTTGGGAAGTCTGTGACTCATGTGTGCAAAAATGGATGATGAATCAGAATTGACTGACTACCTCGTAGGCAGTCCTAAGGAAAGTGTCTATTGTGATTGGACAAATAAACTAAGAGGAAGGCACAGGAAGTGATGAAAGAAATGGCCTGGATAAATTAAGAGAACTTCTGAGGCTCAGCCCTTTTACCTCTTCTTGTTTATGGATTGGACATGGAGGAGTCTGTCTGGGACCTTGGACTTGGTGAGACTGTTCTTAAATCTCTTTCTTAGACCTAGTCTAGTTCTTTAAACTAGATCTCTTATTCTACTTTCTTCTCATCTCTCTACTTCACTCTCTCCTATATTTTATAAATAAATTACTAAAATCATTTTAGGAATTGGTATTTATTCAGGTCCTTGGTGACCACAACTTTAAATATTATATCCTATCAAAACACCTCTTTTCCCTCTTATATTGTTTATCTTTCTCTTTTTATCCTGTCTCTCCTTCAGAGTCCATTTTATTTCTGATGACTGTCTCCCTTAAACTACCTTTCCTTTTATCTTCCCCATTTCTTTTCCCTTATCCTCTTCCTTTCTATTTCCCTATGTGGTAAGATAGATTTTTTTTTACCTAATGTGTACATATATTCTTCCCTCTTTTAACTAATTCCAATAAGAGTGAGGTCCAATCATTTTCTGCCACCCCTTAAGCCCTCCCCCCTCAACTTCCCCTCCACTATAAAAGTTCTTCCTTGAATGCCTCTTTTCTGTGAGAAAAATTTCCCCATTCTATCTTTCCCTTCATCCTCCTTTCAGTGCATCCTTCTTTCTCATTCTTTCGTGTTTTTGAAGCATATCCCAACATTATCAACTCACACTCATGCTCTCTATCTATGTAGACTCCTTCTAAACACCATAATGATAAAGTTCTTAGGAGTTACATGCATCATCTTACCACATAGGAATGTAAGGCATCTTACTTTATTGACTCCTTTATGATTGCTCTTTCATGATTACCTTTATGCTTCTCTTGAGTCTTTTGTTTGAATGCCAGATTTTCTATTCAGTTCCGGTCTTTTCATCAGGAATACTTGAAAGTCCTGAATGGCATTAAATATCTATCTGTTCTTCTATGGAATTTTATTTAGTTTTCCTGGCTAGGTTATTCTTGGGTGTAATCCTTATTCATTTGCCTTATGGAATATCGTATTCCAAGTCCTCTGTTTCTTTAATATGGAAGATGCTAAATCCTGTGTGATCCTGACTGTGCATCTGCCATATTTGAATTGTTTCTTTCTTATTGTTTTCAATAGTTCCTTCTTGATTTGGAAGCTCTGGAATTTGGCTATAATTTTCCTATGTATTTTCATTTTAGCATCTTTTTCAGGAGGTGATTGGTAGAGTCTTTCAATTTCTATTTTACTCTTAGGATTCAAGATATTAGTTAATTTTTTTGCTCATCATTTCTTGAAATATGATGTCTTAGCTCTATTTTTGCTTATAGTTTTCTTGTCATCCAATAAGTTTTAAATTATTTCTCCTCAATCTATTTTCCAGGTCAGTTCAATTGTATTGCTAATGAGACGTTTACCTTATCTTTTTTCTTTTACTTCATTCTTTTGACATTGCCTTATTGTTTCCTGACAGGATCTTTTAGCTTCCACTTGACCAATTCTAATATTTTAGCAATTATTTTTAGTGACCTTTTTTACCTCTTTTTTCTATTTGGCTTATTCTGCTTTTTAAAAAGTTCTTTTTTTTTCAGAAAATTTTTATGTCTCTCTTTTTTTTAAACTCTTAACTTCTGTGTATTGGCTCATAGGTGGAAGAGTGGTAAGGGTGGGCAATGGGGGTCAAGTGACTTGCCCAGGGTCACACAGCTGGGAAGTGTCTGAGGTCAGATTTGAACCTAGGACCTCCCGTCTCTAGGCTTGACTCTCAATCCACTGAGCTACCCAGCTGCCCCCTTATGTCTCTTTTGATTAAGTTAATACTGGTTTTTAAGGAGGTATTTCTTTCAGCACCTCTTTCATCAAGCTCTTAGTCCTCTTTTCAAAGTTTCTTGCATTGGTCTCATTTCTTTTCCCATTTTTCATCTACCATTCTTATCTCTTTCTTCAACTTGTCCAGATATTCTTATTGAACTTGAGTGGAATGAACATTATTATTTGAGACTTTGCTTGTAGCTATTTTTACATTTTTGCTTTCTGAGTTTATGTCTTTGTCTTCCCTGTTATTCTACTATTTCTTTAATGCTCAAATTGGGTTTTTTGTGGGTGTTTGCTACTCTTTCCAGATCCTTTTCTTTTCTTTTTTTCTTTCCTTTCCTTCTTTCCTCTCCTCTCCTCTCCTCTCCTCTCCTCTGCTCTCCTCTCCTCTCCTTTCCTTTTCTCTTTTCTTTTCTTTTCTTTTCCTTTCTTTTCTTTTCTCTTCTTTTCTTTTCTTTTC
>NC_058132.1:378717870-378780386 GCF_016433145.1 Gracilinanus agilis | reverse complement strand
CTTTTTTTCTTTTCTTTTTTTTTCTTTTCTTTTCTTTTCTTTTCTTTTCTTTTCTTTTCTTTTCTTTTCTTTTCTTTTCTTTTCTCTTCTCTTCTCTTCTCTTCTCTTCTCTTCTCTTCTCTTCTCTCTTCTCTTCTCTTTTCTTTTCTGTTCTTTTAAACCCTTACCTTCTGTCTTATAATCAATACTGTGTGTTGGTTCTAAGGCAGAAGAGTGCTAAGGGCTAGGCAATGGGGGTTAAGTGACTTGCCCAGGGTCACACAGCTGGGAAATATCTGAGGCCAGATTTGAGCCTAGGACCTACCATCTCTAGGCCTGGCTCTCAAACCACTGAGCTACCCAGGTGCCCCCTTTCCAGATTATGTCTCAGCTTTAACCTTTATTTCAAAGTTCAGCTCTGCTCATCTAAGTATCTGGAGGCACTATCCACATTTCATGCTTCTGTTTTCAGACATACTTCCTGGGATAAGCAATTTTCCTGTGTTTTCAAGGTGTTTTGATCTAGGAAGAAGTGTGGTCAACTACTTTCCTGGTCTTTACTGTGGTTCTTACCTAGGAAGGGCCGTTGCTCCCCTGCAGCTATAAATACTAGTTCATCTCTATGCCTTGGAATTGTGATCAATATCCCTTCTCTCTTCTGACCAATCAAAAGTGGTCCTCTCTGTCCTAGAATTGAGTCTCAGATCTACTTAAGGGAATAAAATTGCAAATCAATTCCAGCTTTACCCAATGGCAGCAGAGGGTCCCCTGAAATCTGACCAGTGGACCAATCTTCTTTCATTCTGTAGATTGAGAGCTCCTGAGGCTAGTATGGCTGTTGGTGGTGCTATTGCAGTTGATTTCAAGGCCCACTGCTTATACTTCACCATGTTTGGGTCTAACCCTCATCCCAGTATCACAGACTTCTCCTGCTGACCCCCTAAGTTATTTTAGGCTGGAAAAATTCTCATTCTCACATTTTCTTGGCTTTCCCATTCTAGGAATTTATTTGAGGAGTTATTTTAAAGTAATTTGGAGAGGAATTCTGGGAGAGTTCAGCTGGTTGCTACCTGTTCTATTGCTTCTACCCAATAACGTCTGATGCTATAATTAAACTATGGTGCTCCCTATTGGGTCATGCATTGCCACTATTGAATCATGTCTCTAATACTTCCCATGGTCTTTCTATTCCTTATAAAAATCTTGTTTATTTGTTGTATATATTATAAATACATATACATATATAAACATATCTATACACATCTATATACACAATTTTACATAGTACATATAACTACATATATACACATTGCCTCACCTGATAAAATGTTAGTTCCTAGAGATCAGTGATTATTTACTTTTGTCTTTGCCTCTCTAGTATGTCACATAATACCCAACATATAGTATATTGTTAATATCTGTTTATTGATTGAGTAGTTGATTGCTTGATTGTTTGGTTGCTAGATATCTCTGCTACATGCTGGGTTTTTTCTTCCCATATGGTGTTCTTGCTGTTGCTCCCTACTAATTCTCAGCTTTTCTTTTCAGCTAAAGTGCTATCTCTTTAGGATCACATGCTGACCATCTTGGCTTTTAACTGCTAGAATGCAGTGACCTGCAAGTCTCTTCTAGATGAGGGATAGGCTAACTTTTAAGGGAGGTTCTGAGTAGTCACAGAAAGCTCAGAATCCAATGAAAAGATAGTCAAACTATACCTAGGCTGGGATTAAGTATATTTTAAAAATATTTCATCCATAATAAAAGTCTTTTGTCTCCAAAATTTCTTGCATTAAAGAGAATAGAATGTGTTGGATTTTCCTTGTGAAGAACATACAGATATATATATATATGATCAAGAGCTATTCCCCAATGTATAAATGGTCAAAGGATATGAACAAATATTTGAAAAGAAGAATTGCAAATTATTGATGATCATATGAAAGAATCCTTCATATGACTAAGAAAAAGAGAAATTCAAGTCAAAAACAAATTTAAAGTTATGTCATCAACTGATAAAATTGGTAAGGATATCATAAGATAGAAATAGCCATTGTTTGATTCACTACAGGAAGATAAGCACCCAGAAACAATTGTGGTGGTGCTACAGATTGGCCCAACCATTTTGTAAAACAATTTGGAATTGTACTCAGAAAGTGATTACAATATCTACAATTTGATCCAAATATTCCCCTGCTAGAAATATAATCTAAAAAGGTAAGTAGAGAAAAGAAAGATAACATAATATGCCAAATATATTCATAATAGTTTTTTGTTGATAGCAAAGACCTGTGAAAAGTAACACATATATCAAATGGGTATAGCTAAATAAATTGTCTTAAATGAATGGAAAGCGATATTATTGTACCATAAGAGATACTGAATACAAAGAATCAAGGGAAGCATTGAAAACATATGACCTGATACACAGCAAATAAATCAGAACTAAGAAAATAATATAGATAATGTTTATAAGAAAATAAGTTGAAAGAACAGCAACAAAAAAATGGAACCCTGCATATGCACTGTCTCTACTAGCTGTCTCTTTATATTTAGTGATTATATAAGGAACATTATAATAACCTCATGTACATGGTTTCAGAAAAAATCTTGCTTTAGCTTATTAAAAACTTGTAATTTTATCTGAATAAAATATCATCTTTCTATTAATCTTCAGGTACACTTTTAAGATGTCATTTCAATTTGTCAAGTTTCATGTTCCTTTCAGAGAAAGTCTTTTTTTCCATCAATTACAGTACTTGTGAGTCTCAGTTATCAATATGGTAAATAATCTTTTGTGTTTTTGAGTTTTTACCTTGTATTTCTATACTTCTGCTATTTGAACTTTTTTTTTTGCTTGTTATGGATATTCCAGTTGGTTTTCTCTTCAAACATTTGGTATATTTGTTCATCATGCCAGAGATAATGTAAAATTTAAGGCAATTAAACTTGTATAACATTTAAGTAGTTACAACTGTTTTTAAATTATTTAGATTTTTTTTAATGTTGAAGGGTTTTTAAGAACATTTTACATTATCTTTACCAAAATGAATGACATTGAGAAATTTCATTACAATACTTTTTATATATTACATTACTTTTAACTTCCACGCAGAAATACTTAAGTTTTGAATGTATTCATTTCATATTCAAATGAAATAAAACAGTGCAGCAACACAACTTATTTATGTTAAAGACACTTATCTTTCACTAGGATTTTTTATGATGATTATAACAGATCATATCCTTGCCAAAATCCAACAAAAGTAAATTCAAATATGTCTTTATTTGTAAAAAACCCACTTTATTCACTGTCATTTGGAACAGTTTTTAAAATAAGTCTTATTTTTGCTTTTAATTTAAAATTTTCCCACTAAAATGTGTTTGTGTTTGTTATGAGAGTTGTACTAAAAAACATCCAATCATTTTGACTATTGCTTCTCATACCCTAGAGAGAGCCTCAGTTGTTCCCAAGAGTACAGGCCCCACAGTTTGAAAAACTATGTTACATGTCTCTAATATCATGGGAATCTGCCAAAGAAACCCTTCAGGAGCTGTGAAGAAGCTGGGCTGAGGAGCCCTTCTTTTCCTAGGATCCTAGCAAGATTGTCAGTCAAATAAATCTGTGTAAATCCAAACACTAAGGTAAGAAGGCAAGGTCATTGTTCTCCACCTAGCTGACCCATATTCCAGCTTTTTACATTCAAATTTAGCCAGTAGCAAACAGCTCTGGCTGTGACCTGCCCTACTTTATTAGAAGGATATGGTTACCACAGTTGAGTAGAGGGGTGGAGTTGTCAAATGTAGAAAGAGACATATATGGTTTGTAGGTCAGATGGAATACTGATAGGTCCAGCATTTCTGAGACCTATGTTAGAAACCGTTATGCAAAATTGTTCTTTTGTGTTCAGACAGCCTTTACAGACAGTCTGTAAGAGGGCAAAAAGAAGAAGCAAAGCTCCTTTTATGAACAGGCTGAAAATAAAAACAAAACAAATCTGTTATGCCCCTGGGAGAATGAGAGATACATTTCAGAATAAAAATTCTATTCAACTTCATTTAATTCAACTCAACAAATATTTATTAAATTGTTCACTGTTTAAGAAGCTTTTCCAGATGCTAGGGATACAAGGACAAAGATAAATGTTCCTGTTTGTAAAGAGTGTAGATTCTACTGAAAGGACATAAAATGAAAGGAGACAAATGGAAAATAGTTTGAGAAGTAAGAAAACACTAATGGTTGGGAGGTAAGTGGATTGGAGGAAAGAGTATTAGGAAAAGCTTAAGAAAAGAGGTAGTCCTCTTAGAGCTAACTTGAGAAAAAAGAGAAGAATTCTAAAAGATGAAGATGAAGATCCTAGAACTAGGAATTTCAAGTTATAAGGGACCTTAGAAAATTCTCAGTCTAACCCCAATTCATTTCATAAGTGAAGAGATTCAGGAGCAGAATAGTTAAAGGATTTGCCAAAGATCATACAACTACTAAGTGGGAGGTAACCTGGCTGAAAATATAGCATTCTGGTTTCAAAACCAGGTCTTCTTGTTGCAAATTCAACATACTTCCCACTGTACTACATTCTAATCTATATGGATTAAGGGAGACATGGAAGGAAATATTGAATTTATCAAGCAGACTGTTCTAAATATTTTGAATGTCTCCACTTATCTAAAATGACTACTAGGAACTTTGTGATATTCTAGTCCAACTCTTACATGACAGATGAAGAACCAGAGACCTAGAGAAGGAAATTGACTTGTTTCACATAATCCAGATAGTAAATGATTTAGTTGAGACCTGAACCCAAGGGTCTTTTGGCCCATTTTCAGAGTATTTTCCGTGATACCATGATGACTTGCCAAGGAACATAGGGCTAACAAAATAATTGAAAGCTAATGTCAAATGAATTATTTCTATAATAGCCTGAATTATTGTTTAAATGCCTCACTTTAAGAATAAGTCATAGAATCAACTAAAAAGATAGTGGAAATAATTAACAACTTTAGCGATGTTGCAGGATACAAAATAAACCCACATAAGTCATCAGCATTTCTGTATATTTCCAACACAACTCAGCAGCAAGAGTTAGAAAGAGAAATTCCATTTAAAATCACCCTAGACAATATAAAATGTTTAGGAATCTATTTGCCAAGACCAACACAGGAATTATATGAACACAACTAGAAAATATTTTCCACAAAATTAAAACTAAATTTAAATAATTGGAAAAATATTAATTACTCATGGGTAGAACAAGCCAATATAGTGAAAATGACAATCCTACTTAGGTAGGATTTTTCTTAGGTAGTAATTTACTTATTCAGTGCCATACCAATCAAACTATCAAGAAACTTTTCTACTGAATTAGAAAAATTATAACAAAGTTCATTTGGAAGAACAAAAGATCAAGAATATAAAGGGAACTAATGAAAAAAATGTGAAGGATGGGGGCCTAGCAGTACCAGATTTTAAACTGTACCACAAATCAGTAGTCATGAAAACAATATGGTACTGGCTAAGAGACAGAAGGGAGGATCAGTGGAATAGACTTGGGGTAAATGATCTTAGCAAGATAGTGTAGGAAAAACCCAAAGATCCTAGCTTTGGGAACAAAAATCCACTATTTGATAAAAACTTCTGGGAAAATTGGAAAACAGTATGGGAGAGAGTAGGTTTAGATCAACATCTCACACCCTATCCCAAGATAAATTCAGAATGTTTAAATGACTTAAATATAAAGAAAGAAATTATAAGTAAATTATGTCAACATAGACTAGTATACCTGTTAGATCTGTGGGAAAGGAAAAAATTTAAGACCAAGCAAGGACAGAGAAAATTACAAAATGTAAAATAAATAATTTTGATTACATTAAATTAAAAAGGTTTTGTATAAACAAAACAAATGCAACCAAAATTAGAAGGGAAGCAATATATTGGGGAAAAATCTTTATAAACAAAAAACACTGACAAAGGTCTATTTTCTCAAATTTATAAGGAGCTAAGTCAATTGTATAAAAAAATCAAGCTATTACCCAATTGATAAATGGGCAAGGGACATGAATAGGCAGTTTCCACATGATGAAATAAACACTATCAATAAACACATGAAAAAGTGTTCTAAATTCCTCCAGATTAGAGAAATGCAAATCAAAACAACTCTGAGGTATGACCTCACACCTAGCAGATTGGCTAATATGATAGAGAAGGAAAGTAATGTGTTGGAGGGGATGTGGCAAAATCAGGACACTAATGCATTGCTGGTGGAGTTGTGAATTGATCCAACCATTCTGGAAGGTAATTTGGAATTATGCCCAAGGGCTTTAAAAGATTTCCTGGCCTTTGATCCAGGCTTACCACTGCTGGGCTTGGACCCCAAAGAGATAATAAGGGAAAATACATGTACAAAAATATTCATAGCCACAGTCTTTGTGGTGGCAAAAAAACTGGAAAATGAGGGGATGTCCATTGATTAGGGAATGACTGAAAAAATTATGGTATCTGATGGTGATGCAATACTACTGTGCTGGAAGCAATAATGAACTGGAGCAATTCCATGTGAACTGAAAAGACCTCTAGGAATCAATTCAAAACAAAAGAAGCAGAACCAGGAGAACATTGTACACAGAGATGGATACACTGTGGCACATTCAAGCATAATGGACTTCTCTACTAGCAGCAATGCAATGACCCAGGACAATTCTGAGGTCCTTATGAGAAATAATGCTATCCACATCTAGAGAAAGAACTGTGGGAGTAGAATTGCAGGAGAAAAAACATAAGATTGATCACAAGTTTCGATGGGGATATGTTTGGGGATGTTGACTGTGATCACTCTGTTGCAAATATAAATAATATGGAAATAGATTCTAAACAATGATACATGTAAAACCCAAGGGAATTGCTCATTGGCTTCGGGGGGGGGTGTGAAGAAAGAGGGGATGGAAAGAACATGAATCATGTAACCATGGAAAAATATTCTAAATTAATTAATTAAATAAATAAGAATTAACTAGAAGGCTTTTTTCATTAATAAATAACTATTGATTTATTGAAGACTTGTGGCCTCCCTCCACCTTGTTTTTTTCCCAATATTCAGTAACCTTAATGATGTTTAAAGGAAAGTTGCTGATTACCAATAGGACTTTGATTCATAATATTAAAATTATAAAAGGAAATCTTAAAAATACAAAAGTCAAAGATTCATTTTTAACATTAACTAAACTGTTCTTTTCTGCACACAGCAGGGGATTTTTATATAAAAAAATTCAACAAAGCAATTTTCAATATGGCTGGGTCCATAGATTTATTAAGTTTCATTTGTCAAAATGGCAGATTCCTGTCCATCACAATAAAAATGATTCTTTCTTTCATCCTTTCAAATTGTCTAGCTTAATGGCCCTAGAATCAGTATTTCTGAATCTGTACATTTTAGAAAGAAGGGACAATTTTAAAGAAATCTAAAGGTTAAAGTTGAATTCAATAAATATTTATTAAGCATCTACCATGTGCATGGAATTCTGCTAGACTCTGGGGGAGAAGTAAAGTTTGAATAAACCAGATCTCCAACTCCTTCTAGAGTCTAGAAGGAAGAAATCAGATTCATAATCATAATATGCAGTAATGCATGATAGTGCATGAAAGGCAGCATGGTGCGGTTGGAAACATAGAGAATTTGGAGTCAGTGACACTGAATTCAAATCCTAACTCTGACCATTTTTTTGTTTAATTGTTTTACCACAATCAATAGTATAACTTCCCTTAGCCTCACTCTTAAATGTGAATAATAATTCTCCTTAATCCAGAAGGATATTTTGAGATATTTCAAATGTTTAAGCATGATAGAAATGTTTACCATGACAAATGCATTTAAGAGATACAAAATAAATTACTATATGAGGTATGATACAAAAAACATGCATTACTGTCAAGGGCATCCCAGAAGGCTTCACTGAGAACCTAAATAAGATGGCTTGGCATTTATTAGATGAAGAAAGATTTGTTTTGTTTTCTACACTTTTCTTACCAAACCATTCTTCTGGCAATGAAGATTTTATATGTAGAATTGCAATATTTCTTGGTTCTTCCCTTTGGTTCACAGAAATGCCACAAAGTCTTACCAAAATCACACATTTGTTTGAGGTGCCTTGTTGGGCTATTAATTGTGGCCTCCTACTAAATGGGATTCCTATGAGCACTTTAGTCAAATTACAATCATCTTGAATTCTAGGCACACAAGATGCCCTTTCAAGGACAAACATGAATTCAGCTGGCCAAAGGAATTAACTTATATTAATACAGATAGTTCTTTGGGGATTTGGACATTTCCAGCTGTAATGTACAAGGAACACCTGCACATAGATGTGTTGGCCTAATTGGCAGGTGACAGAAAGCTCTCTACTAATTTCTTTTTTATTTCAAAATCTTTAATTCTCATCTCTGATTGTTTTCCCATCATCTAGTGAATAAGCGGGGCTATTAGTGGCTGCAGTGAAATCACACTCCTCATTTATCATACTAATTGTGGCTTAATGAGGAGAGGCCTGAGGCTGGAAAACTTGTCTACCTAGAGCCCTATTGGAGTGCAGCTTATTATGGTAATTAATACAGCCTGTGATAATGAGGTTATGCTACTGGGTAGGTACTGTATTTATCATAAAGATTTACTGCAATAAAAACTCCTTTAAAGAGCATGTAGCAAGAGTAGTAATTTGGAATATCAAGATGCTTAGAGGGTTAATAGATTCACCAGCATTTTCCTTAGAAGAAACTAACATTTGAATTTTGTTTTTAAAAGGATTTTCTTCAGATATCATAAAAGCATTACTTTCTTTTAAAGATTAAACCCTTTTATATAGTTGGGAATGAACTAAATGTGTAACTGGGACCATGAGTGGCAGGAGATATCAGAAGAAAAAAATGAACTCAGGGCAGAGTATAACAAGCCTGATAATAGCAAGTAAGAAAAAAATGAAGAGCAACTCCCTGGACTTTGGGAATGTCCAGATCCTCAAGGTCAAAATGCAGTATAGGGACTAAAATTAGAGAAAGAGTTAGGTGTCAGAGATCACACAGACTTTAAAGATTGAGTCAGGTAATTGGTAGAGAAGGAAAGATAAGTTCAAATCCCAGCTCAAACATTTACTACTTGTGTGACCTTGAGCAAGTCACTTAATCTCTTTCAACCTCAGTTTCTTCATCCATAAAATGAGAGAACTGAGCTCCCTTGAGCTCTAATGATAAGTGTCAGACAATTAGCTCTGATACAGAATCTTTTATATAGTTCTTGAAGGGTGAGAAACCAATCTCACATCATAGCCACCATAAAGCCTTCAGTGGAGCCACTTTAAATAGTAAATAAGTTAACTGATTCAAAATAAGGATTATTTGGTGGGTAGATAAGAACTCATTCTAATATAAATCCAAACACCATTTAAAATTTCCATTGAAAGGAGTCTTAAGCTTCTTGGATAAAGGCGCTTCACAGGCATCTTCACAGTTGGCTTTTGTGGATAAACTTCACTTAAAATCACCTAAACTTGGATAGGAAAATTTTTTCATCTTTATTTTTGCTCACCTCTATCTGACATTTAGCATTATCTTCAATTATTTAAAAACATTATTTTGAGAAGGAGTTGAAAGGCTTGACCATATGGTCAAAGGAGTCCATGGAACTAAAACGTTATCATCTCCTGACATCAAGCTCATAGTTGTTGGCAGAGTCAGGGGAATGAACTCAAATAAAAATGGGTAAAATAGAATTTCTATTGTGAGATCATTTTTGGTACCTTTTCGATGATTAAATCTCTCCAGTAGAGATTATCACTCCAATAGAAGAGAAATGTAATATATCATCTAAAACGAGATATGGGAGTCATATATAACAAATGACTCTTGTAGGGCTTAGATTCACCTTTTAAGAGCTAGAATCTCATTAAGTATAATAATCTTCTTTTGCTAATTAAAAGAAGAATTCTGGATAGTGACATGATTTGTCTAAGGTATATCCATAGAAAGTGACCATGTCAAAATTTGAAACTCTGTCCAGTGATTATAAATTCAGTAATTTTCTGACTATTTTTTTGGTGAGGCTGACTTGATAGAGTTCTATGATGTGGCATGATAAAGTAAAGGAGAATGTTATTTATTTCTGCCAATATTTTTTTATTTCTATGGGGACATCTAGAATAATGTTTTTTGCAAACTCTTATTGACAGTCAATAATTTAGGGTTTGAAGATGAACAGTCAGTGTAGAGCTAGATTCAAAATGGGAGTCTGCCAAATGTGTTTTGAAACCTCTAGAATGACTAGAATGACATTGTGGTTCTCTTGCTAGTTGAAAGGGATAGGGATAGTAGCAAATTGAGGAATACTGACACATTTCTTTGTCAGGTCATGTTTGGTAGGTATTAAAAATGAGGTTCAGTTAACAAAGCATGAAACAGAAGATTTCCTCTCAACTTGTATTTATGATACATCATCATTAGAGTAAGGACTTGCTGATGCTTGAAATAGATTAATAGCCTCAGTCATCATCTCTTTGACATCTTCTCAAATTTAAGCACCAGGCAACAAAAGAAGAAAACAAGGTAAAAAGTAGTAGCTTTTTCACCTTCATGAAGAAATTGAAAAATAAGAAACACTGATCCTGTGCAGTGGAAGGGGAAAGGAAAACATTCTACGTCTCTTCTCTTCTCTTCATGCAAAGGTTCTGAGATCAGAGACTCTAGGTTCAAAATCTAGAGGCAGCAAAGAAACACAGTGGATACAGAATTAGAACTGGTGTCAGGAAGACTGGAATTCACATCCAGGCTCAGATATTTAATAGATTTTGACTCTGGACAAGTCATTTTAACCTCTGTCTGCCTCATTTCCCTCGTCTATAAAATGGAGATAATAATAGTATCTTCTATCCAAGCAAACCATTATATATAAATCGTCATCATAATCTTCTCCTCTTCCTCCTCCTCTTTCTCCTCTCCTCTCCTTCTCTTTCTCCTCTTCCTTCTTTTTCTCCTCTTCCTTCTTCTCCTCCTTTTCATTCCTATTATTATTCCCACTTCTCCTATTTATTTTCTGTTGACTTGCTAACATGTTTGAACTTTATCAGCCTCATTTTTCCCATCTGTTAAATGAAGGAGTTCCTCTAGATGACATCTAAGGTTCCCTCAAGGTTCCTATATATCTATAGCACTATATGTTCCACACATTTCTGCTTTCCATATTAGTGATCCTTCTTTTTAAAAAAAACTGCTTCTAGACAATGGAATTTGAAATTTTTTTTTCAATTGCAGGAGTAAATAATTAATAATAATAAAGTGGAAAGACAAGGATTTGGGGAGAAAGACAAAGAGAAGAAATGATTCGTAAAAAGAAGGAACTGAAATGTGAGAGGAGACTTATTAAAGAGGGGAAAAGTCAAAAGATGTAGTTCTTTTTACATTCTCATCTTTGTTTTGAGCTATAGGATCTGTGTTTTCCATGAAGTTTAACCAAAAAAATCCTGAAAATTGTTATTTACAACCATGTAAGCAAGAAGTTTCCTTGCAACTTTGGATAGTCTGAAGGAACTAGGATATTTTAGATAGCATAACTTACAAGATCATTGATCTAGAACTAAGGGTTACCTAAGAAGTCATCTAGTCATATCCCTCTCATTTAAAAATGAAGACAATCAGTTTAACTGAGATTAGGTGATTTGCCCCAGATCACGTTCGTAATTAGCATCAGAAATGATGATTTGAATCTAGGTCCCAATTTACTTGTCTAAAATTGACATACACCATACTAGAATGACATTAAGAGGCAAAACACTCAACTGGATTGACTGAGTCATGGGTCTGACTTATTCTAGTAATTCCTGTACTATAATCATACATTATAATCCAACATATGTTTAGTTGAACTCACTTTCTACATATAGAAAATGGAGAAAATAATACTTTCACCAGAATTGCTATGAGAAAGCATTTTCAAAAACCTTATAGTTTCAAAACCTTATAGTTCATTATAAGATTAGCTGTCATTAGCAATATATTACTACTGTTTTATACTACAAAATAAATGTGTGCAAAAAGATCAAGGTTTTAGATATAAGTATCAATATGAGAGGCAATCTGGGAGAATGGATAGAGACCTGGTCTAGTAGTTAGGATTATCTAGATTCAAGATCTGCCACTGAATTACTACCTGTGCAACCATGGACAGATCATAATTCTTTTGTACTCATTTTTGATATTATTCCTCAGTTAGAGACCTTGTATGATTTTCAGAGACTATACTGGCAGAGTAAAATCTATTACAAGTCTTAAAAAGTTGAAAAAACTTCAAAGATGGATCAAACAACACACTAATAGCCTTAATCTAGGAATTAACTAAATAGCTAAATTTGGAGAGAATCATCTTGAAATAAATGGCTAGAAGCAATTTTATTCAGTCATAAAAACCCATTCACTATCCACTAAGAGGTCAGGTCATGATGTATATTTGTGGAAGGAACTCCTGTCCACTATGGATGAAATTCCATATCATTGATGGAAGTATCAGAAAGCGTAGCTGAGAATTAGTCTTCAACCTGTGATTCAGCATATGGAGATATGAGTAACTATACTTTAAAATGCTGCCTTGGCTATGGATGAGAGATGAAATACTAACATCAGCTAAATAATTTGAGTCATTCCTTCCCTTTCTCTAAATACCAGGTAATATGTTAGGGCAGGTAGATGGCTTCCTCAGATAGCATACAGGGCCTGAAGTCAGGAAAACTCACCCTCCTCAGTTAAGATCTGGTCTCAGACACTTACTAACTGTGTTACCCTGGGCCAATCACTTAAATCCATTTCAGTTTCCTTATCTGTAAAATGAACTGGAGAAGAAATGTAAACTTCAGTATTTTTGCCAAGGAAAACCCCAATAGGATCCCAAAGAGCTGTACATAACTGAGCAATAGATTGTTACATCCAAATGGTAGATAAAAATCTGACCTGTATCTTGGGTTTGTTTTGAAAACTGTCTCCAAAAATGAATGAAAATGCAATTTTGAAAACACCCAAGAAAATTTAATGCATTAGGAAAATAACATATAAAATTGATATAGAGTATTTTACTGAAGGAAATTGATGTTTTCCTGAAAAAGTAATATGGAGAACAATTGTTTCTTTTTCTTTGTTTTTGGAAATTGAGTCATTGCAAATAGAATACAGGAACTCACCTTCAAAATAAAAAAAAATGGTAAATCTATTTGTACCAGGAAAAGCATTTTAATACAAATAATGTCCTAGATACAATTGTTTTTTTTTTTTTTTTAATGTTACTAGAAGCCATCCAACCCTGGGTCCACAGTGATAACAAAAAGTATGGTAGCCTACATAGAGCATTAGTCTTCTTATTATGCAGCCATTTTTAGAAGATAAGACTTTAATGGCAAGATAAAACTCTTTGCACATGGACATAGCTCCAAGGTAAACCATGAATATATATATATATATATATATATATATATATATGGAGTGCCTTGAAGAGCAGGGAAAACATGGCCAGAGCAGAGATTAGCAAAGAGAGGGGGGACCAGAGTTTAAGGAGAGTGGAAGCACAGCTATCATAGAAGCCAGAAACAATCTTTAGTTTTTCGTCTAACTATAGGACACTGTCATAGGCTAATTGCTTTCCTCTTCCTATGGAATTAAGTGGAGGTCAAAGGGTGGTTCAAAGGAAAAGTTTGATTTTAAGCACCTGAATTGGGTTTCTTTGAATTTTTTGGCTATAAATCCAAATAGATTTGAGTTGACTGACTTCAATAGGACTCAAGGGCCAGAAGTTTCTTTGGGATGGCTAATTTAATGCACTTAGTTCATTCTCTTATGCTATTATAATTGAAAAGTTGTATGTAGATATGCTACACTTTTATGAGTAAACTCATAAATGGGATTGAAAAAGGAGTCAATTTTTTAAAAATCTAATTGAGCCAAGAAGAGTTTGTTGGAATAAATCCATCTATAGTACTAAAGCCTTAGAATAATGGAAAGAGCATGATTTAACTAGCAGAATATGGGAAACAAGGGTAAAGAGACAGAGAAAACTTGGCACTGTCTTGAAATTCTCTCTGGTGTTAGTAGAGGACATAATTGATAGATTTCAAGATGCTTTAAAAAAAGTATTTCCAGTTATATTCTTCCTGAACAGGATCAAGTGAGGGGCCAGCAGCACTATCTAGTACTTAAATTTGAAAATTTAAAATAAAAAATTTGCTTATAACAATTCCTATCTGTAATCCTTAGCACACACACTTTGAAAGCTATTGAGAAAATGTATTTATTTAAGATCTTTATCAGAGTTAACAGTCATTTCAGCAAAGCATGATAAGCATGTGGTGCCAGTGGAAGGTGCTGAGCAGAACATGTTGATGGAAGGATTATAACTGTGTTTGACAGTGTGGTTGATTTCATAAAAGAAGTAAATGCTAAAGGAACTACTTACTCCAAAGAAAAATATTCTTCATACAAGGACTATGGCATTTTTCATACTTATGGAACACTGTATGACTAGAGGATATAATAAAACTTGTTGCTGTAATTTGTCTTTAACAAAAACAATTAGCCATCATGGGTTTTTTTTTTTACTTTAAATAAAAAATTTTAATATAATTCCACCAAATTTTTTTAAGTTGGAGAACTGTTGCACTCCTACTGAGATTCCCAAGTGCAATGTATATATGCATATATATTTCACACACACACACATATATATATATATATATGTATATATATATTAAAACTTTACCTTCTGCCTTGGGCTAGGCAATGGGGGTTAGGTGACTTGCCCAGGGTCACACAGCTAGGAAGTGTCTGAGGCCAGATTTGAACCTAAGACCTCCCATCTCTAAGCCTGGCTTTCAATCCACTGAGCCACCCAGCTACCCCCACCCAAGTGCAATATTTTCTCTAGATATCTGAATGCATCTTTAAGAATAGAGAAGTATTTCTATAGAGTAACCTGAATACTTTGGGCCACAATCACCTCTGATAAGTTATATTTATCTCTCAATCATTGTCCTGAAGTTTTGGAACTAGAAGCTACAAGTAATCTTTTCTCAGGTTTCATTTTTCTCATCCTGTCTACTTCATGTGATATTCTTCCCAACTCTCTCTTACTGAATACTTCTATGGGTTATTGTGACACTATTCTCTCTTGATTTTCCTGTCTAACTGCTCCTTCTCCATCTTTCATATTTCATTTCCTACTGTGAGTATTCTCTAAGGTTTTGTTAAAGACCATTTTCTCTTGTCTCTCTAAACTCTTTCCCTTAGTTTCTTCATCAGTTTCCAAGGGTTTAGTTATAATCTCTATGCTGTCTGGCTATATTGAGTTCCAGTGTTTTCCTTGAATTTCAATATGAATCTCTTCAGATCTATGGATACCTGAGCATGGCAAGTAGTTTAATAGGGTTTTCAAGGTTATGCTAGTGGGCCTAAAACTATAGTATATATAATGCCCTAATAAGCAGGAAATATTTCTGGAATGGTCAAAAATATATAGCATGTGCCATCAGCCTTTGAGATTGAGATACCTTTAAAGATTCTAATAAAACATTCTCTAGCATTTAAGATTCTTTGCTAATTATTAACAGATGTTTATGCCAACCTGTATGTAAAATATTATTTTTCTTGTCAATGATAAGTGATTTCCAGAATCCTTTTTATTCCTTCCTGGAAATCTGTAGAACTGATGTCTCAATGTCTTCACATTTTCCTGGTAGCCTTCTTAGGTTAAGGAAGTTTTAGAATCTCCCTGAGTTCTCTTATCATTTTTTCTTTCACATTGTCTTATGGTTACTTTATCCTTCCTTTTTTCTCATGATTGGCAAGTCCCATTGCTTCCCATTCATACCCACATCTGAAGTTAATCTTAAATAAGGACAATAATGAGATCAGCTCTTTGGTAGATGGTTGAATCCTCCACTCTACTAGACTGGGCCCATGGAATAGTTTAATAGTATACTATCCTAAAACCTAAGAGTTCAGATCTAAGAATATCTATTAAATTTTTACCTGTACAATGAAAACAATTTCCTAACTATGTAATCCAATATATATTTAGAAGGAGTACAGATAAGGAAGTTGATGGTTAGAAGAAAATTAGACGTCTGAGGAAGAAAAGGATAAAAAGAGAGGGAGAGAAAAAACTCTCAGATTTGACAATTAAGAAATACTAGTAAGAAAAGTACTTTCAGTTGAGTGAAAAGGTTGGAAGCCAGATTTCAAAGGGCTGAAGAGTAAGATAAGAGGAAATAGAGGGAGCAAGTAGAGATCATTTTTCTTTTATATTGAGAGAGATATGGTATTGAATGGTAACTTGAAAGGATGGTAACTTCTAGTGAAGATTTTTTTGTTTGTTTGGTTGGTTGGTTTAGGGAAAAAAGATAGGAATAAAGCTATTGTTATAGAAATTACCTCTGTCTACTGGCTTCCTTTAAATCTCAAAATTCTCCTAATTGTAATGCTTTCTCTCTCTTATTAATTTTATATCTATTCAGTAGATGGTTTATTAGTACATATTTGCTTACTTGTTATCTTCTTCCTTATATTATGAGCTCCTTGATGGAAAGGAGTGTCGATTGCCTTTTTTTGTATCCCCAGGTGCTTATCACAGTGCCTGGAATATATTAGGCATCCAATAAATGTTTATTGACTGACTAACAGTATAGGATGGTCACTTAGTAAACACTGGAATAACAGCTGTCTGTTCATATCCTCGTGATGCAAGTGGAATGCAAGGAAGCTCTACTGAAAATTGGGTAGATCTCCTGGATAAACATATGGAAAATAGCAGATAAGAGTTTTACAGTGTGAGCAGGCATGTATGGGTCATGATCTACACTTGCAGAGAAAGCTCCCAAATTGATTACATTACAGGTTCATTGAAATATCTGAAAGGCTGTGCTTTTCATGCCTATATTGTCTCTTTACACAGTGTTCATGGTTTTCCACCCAGCTTTGTCACTAACTTGTCCTTGTCCCATCCTAGACTTCAGATACTCCATCTATAAAATGTGCAAGTAGAAGTAGATAATCTCTAATGCCCCTTTTAGCAATAGGAATCTATGACTAAGGCTATGACTTACCTTCAGCAGTATTTGGTTTTTTTTTTTTTTACCTAATTTAGCCTCATAGACTCAGTGAGAAAGGAAAAGAATCAGTGAAATATGTTTTCTGTTCCCTTTTCTGTACCTAATGAAATTTGGGCTTGAAAAAATTTAGTTCTTTTGGAAAATTTCAACTTTAAATAGAAACCACTCCCCCTCCTGTTGTACTTTGTCCAAAAATAAAACACCTTAAGTGGAAAAGACCAGATCATAGAGTGGAAGATCATTTGGATAATAATCCCTGAAGATAAATGTGAGTGCTTTGCCACTTCTGTAATTATTTTTCAAATAATCCCCTAGTTCATGCAATAGTTATAGGGTGAATATAATGAGTTCCTCCATTAAATCTGTTTCAGTTGCACATTAACGTCTAGTGTTTTATGAGCTTACAGTTGTCTTTTTGGGAAACGTTAGCCATAGTTTCCAGCTCACATGGCACTGAACAGAAGCTAATGAACTGAACTCAAAATTAACCAACATGACTGCATTTTCTTCCCAGAATCTTCTAAATCGTTCTCATTCTGGCTTTTCTGTTTCCCAGTGCAAATAAAGATTAATTTTGAGGCCTTGATATGTATAAGAGATGCTGAGCAAGGACTGCAGGAAAATATTGTAGAGAGAGAGTGGAGGGGATAGCTTTGAATGAGATAGCAAAAGGCTAAGCTCTAAAGAGCATTTACAGTCCCTGAATAGGATAGGATAAACTGAGCAGGGATTTTAAGAGAAGAAAAACATAGTAGAACTAGTTACAGGGGGGAAAAACATTTGATGTGTGTGGAAGAGAGAATAGAATTTTACTTACAAAGTTTGAAGGCACACAAAATAGGAAAAAGTTGAGAGAGGTTTTAAAAATAGAAACCATGTGTGAAGAGCAGAAAAAATACTCTCTGGATACAGGCTATGAACTGGCAGAAATGTCACAAAGAGAAAATCATGCAGAGAAAGAGACACAAAGAAAAATAGGATAAAAATAAGAAATATATGTGAGGAAATGATATGCCAAAATGCATTAAATCTATCTAGTGATATACTAAATAAGGACAGTCTAAGAAAAAAAAATATCATTCCAGGTCTTGTTTATACTTTGATTCTAAGGATTAGTTAGGAGATCTGAATTGTTGTTAAAGATCTGACAGTTATAGCACTTGCTTTGCAACCTCAGGAAAGTCTTTGAGCATATTTGTGTCAGAATTAGCTTAGGTGCAAAATGGATTTGATAAAGGTACTCTATTGCTATTGTGAAGACTATTTTGTTAAAATATGCTTCAGAGTTCTTGAAGGCTAAAAGATAAAATCTGTATAAACTATAATCAGATAACAGTCCAATTTTTGTCTTGTTTAAATCTCCAGCACCTTATTCCACTCCCTGCTAGAGGTAAAACCATCTTTAACAGGGAACCTGAAAGTTCCTGGGAACTGCAGGACATTAATAGAACCTTCATTATACAGATTTGTGTGAATGGGTTATGGTTGTACCCATTCAGTTCAAATTGAGTGATAGAGAAATGTGGCTGTCATGCTAATCAGTAATCTTTTCTCTCCATTAGTAGGAAATATATTTGCAGGGGCAATACTAGATACATGGCTTTCACATTTCTTTGAAGACCTTCATTAATTAACCTCTGGAGAGAAAACAGAGAAAGAAGCAAAAAGCCAGAGTCCTGGCAGCTAAGACATTTGTTATTCTGTCCATGAAGAGACATTGAATTTCCTGTTTTGTTCCACACTTAATTAGCATATCGAGGGATATAAAGGTGATATGCTGCCCTCAGGCAAAAAGCCTGATAAAAGTGACTTGATGAATATACAGGCAAGTCAATCAATCAATCAAACAAACAAATTTACAAAGAGGCCAGAAAATGTATAATCTTGAAAGTTTTTGACCCTAAGAGGAGATTTGAGTTAATTTTCAACTTCAAATTAAGTTACTATTGATAACTAGCATTTAGATACAGAAAGTATAAACATTGTCCTTAGGAGTTCTCTTACTTTCAAATTTTGCTATTGGTTCTACTTCTGTGTTTATAAGACAAAGTGACTCATTAATTTATGCTATTACATTGTTAAAAAAGATTTATTTACATAAAAACCTAATTGACTCAATTATATGCTGTAAACCTTCACTATATTTAGTTATCCATGCCTAGAATATTATACATTCAAGTACCATCTTCTTACCTGCTGGTGGATATTCAAACTGAATGTAGAATATCTG
Source organism: Gracilinanus agilis (assembly GCF_016433145.1). Taxonomy (NCBI): domain Eukaryota; kingdom Metazoa; phylum Chordata; class Mammalia; order Didelphimorphia; family Didelphidae; genus Gracilinanus; species Gracilinanus agilis. Next base: position 378,761,059 of record NC_058132.1, on the reverse strand, counting down.
GGAGGAAGGGAATAATCCCTTGGGGATTGTCTTACAAATTCAGCTCTTTTAAGCAATAGCAAATATTCTGAAGAGTATAATAATTCTTCCACTACATCACTTTAACATAATCTTAGAAGCATAAAAGTCCTTACCAACATGAAGCATTACTGTTATTTGTTCGGTTCATAATCCTATGCCTTGATTACAGGGATCAATATGAGAAGGGATTGATTGATATGATCAGAATCTTAAAAGAGTACAAAAAGGCAAGCCCTTCTCCATCAACAACCCTATAATGTCAGACTTAGGAGACAGAGGCTAATGGATCCAGGCTTTCCTGTGGTTCACTGTCCCATATTCCAGTCTAGATTGTAGATACTAATACAAAGACAGAACTCTATGATCAACTGAGAAGCAAACATACCTATGTCCAATCAATCAACTACCTAACAGTTTCCTAGGGAAAAGAGCTAATGCATATTTCCTCTACCGCACACCATAGTTGATGAGCTACTACTAACTTAGGAATATGCTGCGTACTTGGAAATGTGTTGTGCTGACCTCAAAGCCTCACTCCTAATCAGAGTATAAATTCTGTAGAAGGCCCTTATACTTTGAAGTCATGAGTAAAAGAGAAAAAGTTTGTTTCTAGGGCATGAGCAAAGTGGTTTCTGTCAATGCATGAATCTAACCATATTTCTATATGATGTCTCCCAATCTCTAAAGTCTTTATGTATACAAATTAAATTATCTTAAATTTTAATTCATAGTTAAAAACATCATTCTGAAAATAAATTTCTATTAACCCAGTATGCTCTGATTTTTTAACATAAGGCTGTTATCTGTGATAGCATAGGCTGAACTAGCCATCCTTTTTCTTTTCAAGTTTTTGTCTATATTATGTTAACAAAAAATAAAAAAATCAACCTTTTCAACCCTGTTTGAAAAAAACAAAACAAAACAAACACCACCTCCATTCTAGACAGAAGGAATAAAAGAGATCTTAAATTTCTGACCTATTCTTTAACACAAGGTTTTATATAGAGAAATGTGGTTTCCTCACACATTTAAGAGATGTCTTTAGTTTCATAGAACTCTGAGACTGTAGTTTTAAAAATCTACAAAATGAAGTATCTATGTATAAAGGGCTTTTCCTTAAATACATTTAATCCTTTTCCTCCATACATTTAATTTTAAACAATTTAATAGAGAGTCTACAAAGAATGAGCTTATTTACCAATATTCTTATTCAGTAATAAAACTAATCATTTGATCCACCTACAAAATTATCCACAGAACTTTGAATATAAAAGTAGTAAGATAGTAACTAGTCCTTGGGCTCTTCCTATCTGATTTCTATAAAAAATATGAAAATGGAAATAAATCAACAAACATTTATTCAGTATCTACTATATATCAGGCATTGCACTAAACTCTGGTAATAGTGATAATAACAGTAACAATAATAGTAGAATCAAATGAGTTGACATATGGAAAGCTCATTGTGACATTTAAATTGCTTGACAAATGCTAGATATTAATAAGAGTTTCACTTAGTCATAAAAATAATAAATATCTGAAACAAGATTCAAACTCAAGAAACTTCTGATTGAGAAATCTAGCACCTTTCTCAAGATATGCCACTGCTTCTCCACTTCTAAATCCTTACTGTCATAATGAGCCATTTTTTTGCACCATTTCTGCCCTCCCATTAGAATTCCTAAATTCCATTCTTCTTTATGGACAGAATTTCTCTATTCTCAGCTGCTATCTATGTTGAAGTATTAGGATCATAAATGATGTTATTGAGGAGGAGGCTGTCTTAGAATACTTTGTTTGATGATTACAAAGTATCTGTCAACTCTTCTTCTTGAAGGAAGCCTGGAGTGACTCCCCTTCACGAGGTCAGTATATAACTGCATGAAGACTAAATAATTGTATAAAAATCTATTTCTTTATATTTAACAGATATGAGTATAAGGATTAGTAATAAGGAAAGCCTTAACACTAAAAGGGAAACTAAATATCAACCCACTTTCCTACATTTACCTCACAGCAAAGTCTTAGGCTTCTTGAAACTACTGTGAACACTATCTAAAACCATAAAACACACTATCTGACTAAAACCTAATCTATAATCCTCATTAAAAAAAGCTTAATTTTGTTAACAGTGTCTCCAAGTAAACAGAGTCAGTTAGCCCATTATGGCAGAGGCTAACTGACCAGAGTATAATTCTGAGATGTCTCCCAGAGTTCAGACAAACAGACCTTCCATCTTTTCTTCCATTGAAATATTTTTCCAATACAGCAGATCTGACAGCTTCTTTTTGCAAGATGAATTCTGAGTCTGAAAGTAGAAACTCTTTTTCAGATGATTTAAAGTTATTTTTTTCCTATCACCACCAGAGAGCAAGGTCAGAGTTGAGTCTGCCTCTACCAGCAACTAGAGACCAACTCACAGAACCCAGTCACCAACTGTCAGAACTTTGCCTGCTTTTCCTCCTTCCAAGTTCTCAGCTCATGCCCAGAACTCTGCCTTGCCTGCAAACCCAGAAACACCTTTCTTAAAGTTCCTCATCTTATCAATACCTAATCAATATACTTATTACAATGTTAAGGTACCATAACTTAGCAAGTCATTTCTTTCGCAACAATTTTTCTTCAATGTACAGGCAACAATGAAGTTCTGTAAAAATTTGTCTCCCTGATTGCCTAGCCTAGTAGTAGTTAGGCACTCAACAAATGTTTATTGAATTTAGATTTGAGAAGTCATTCAAATGAAGAAGTAAAATCAGAGGTAGATAGTGAGACCAATATTGTGATCACACAGGGAACTCACTAGTGATCACAGAGGAGAATGGATACATGAGAATAGCATCAGTAAGCCTAAAGACCAGTCCTCATCATGCATATGTTTAAAATAAGATAAAGACAAAATGGGCTTTTAAGTTGCATTCAGATCAAGGAGAAAAATAAGTAATGGAGAGATTTACTACATGAAACAGATATCAGGCATGAACTACAGCTACTTTGAACCAACTTGCAAGAGACAAATGTTAAACTTTCAAGGTAAGAATTTATACCTAAGAAACTAGTAAATACTACAAATAAAGCTTAGTTTTATTGATTGTCTAGAGCAGGGGTCAGCAACTTATGGCTCTTTCTGCAGGAGCCATAAAGTCAATTTTTTTCAGGCACTGTTACAGGAGCACCCACTGTGAGGACTGTACAGCTCTCATGAAATTACATTTTAAAAAATGTGGTGTTTATGGCTCTCACGGCCAAAAAGGTTGCCGACCCCTGATTTAGAGACTTAACAAAATACAGGAGGATGCTAATAAATTTAGCAGATAAATGAATTTAATTTAATTAAAAATAAATTTATGCAGATTAAATTTATTTTTTAAACATTTATTAATATTTATTTTTTAGAAAAGTTAACATGGTTACATAATTCATGCTCTTACTTTCCCCTTCACCTCCCCACCTGAACTCCCCCCATCCCTGTGTGGCTGATGCATATTTTCACTGGTTTTAACATGTGTCATTGATCAAGACCTATTTCCAAATTGTTGATTGTTGCATTGGTGTGGTAGTTTTAGGGCTACATCCCCAATCATGTCCGCCTCAACCCATGTGTTCAAGCAGTTGTTTTTCTTCTGTTTCCACTCCTGTAGTTCTTCCTCTGAATGTGGGTAGTGTTCTTTTCCATAAGTCCCTCAGAATTGTCCTGGGTCATTGCATTGCTGCTAGTACAGAAGTCAAATACATTCTATTTTACCACAGTGTATTGGTCTCTGTGTACAATGTCCTTCTGGCTCTGCTCATTTTGCTCTGCATCAATTCCTGGAGGTCTTTCCAGTTCACATGGAATTCCTCCAGTTTATTATTCCTTTGAGCACAGCAGTATTCCATCACCAGCATATACCACAATTTTTTCAGCCATTCCCCAATTCAAGGACATACCCTCATTTTCCAGTTTTTTGCCACCACAAAAAGCGCAGCTATAAATATTTTCGTACAAGTCTATTTATCTATGATCTCTTTGGGGTACAAACCCAACAATGGTATGGATGGATCAAAGGGTAGGGATTCTTTTAGAGTCCTTTGAGCATAGTTCCAAATTGCCAACCAGAATGGTTGGATCCATTCACAACTCCACCAGCAATGCATTAATGTCCCACTTTTGCCACATCCCCTCCAACACTCATTACTCTCCCCTTCTTTCATTTTAGCCAATCTGCTAGGTGTGAGGTGATACCTCAGAATTGTTTTGATTTGCATTTCTCTAATTATTAGAGATTTAGAACACTTTCTCATGTGCTTATTGATACTTTTGATTTCTTTATCTGAAAATTGCCTATTCATGTCCCTTGCTCATTTAGCAATTGGGGAATGGCTTGATTTTTTATAAAATTGGTTTAACTCCTTGTATATTTGAGTAATTAGACCCCTGTCAGAGTTTTTTGTTATAAATTTTTTTTCCCAATTTGTTGTTTCCCTTCTGATTTTGGCTACAATTTTTGTTTGTACAAAAGCTTTTTAGTTTGATATAATCAAAATCATTTATTTTACATTTTGTATTTTCTCTAACTCTTGCTTGGTTTTAAAATCTTTCCTTTCCCAGAGATTTGACAAATAAACTAATCTATGTTCACTTAACTTATTTATAGTTTCCCTCTTTATATTCAAGTCTTTCACCCATTCTGAATTTATCTTGGTGTAGGGTGTGAGATGTTGATCTAAACTTATTCTCTCCCATATTGTTTTCCAAATTTCCCAGCAGTTTTTGTAAAATAGTGGGTTTTTGTCCCAAAAGTTGGGCTCTTTGAGTTTATCATACACTGTCTTGCTGATGTCACTTACCCCAAGTCTATTCCACTGGTCCTTCCTTCTGTCTCTTAGCCAGTACCATATTGTTTTGATGCCTGCTGCTTTATAGTATAGTTTAATATCTGGTACTGCTAGGCCCCCTTCCTTCACATTTTTTTTCATTATTTCCCTTGATATTCTTGATCTTTTGTTATTCCAAATGAAATTTGTTATAGTTTTTTCTAATTCAGTAAAGAAGTTTTTTAGTAGTTTGATAGGTATGGTGCTAAATAGGTAAATTAATTTGGGTAGAATGGTCATTTTTATTATGTTAGCTTGTCCTACCCATGAGCAATTAGTGGCTTTCCAATAGTTGAGATCCAGTTTTATTTGTTTGGAAAGTGTTTTGTAGTTGTTTTCATATAATTGCTGTATTTGTTTTGGTAGATAGATTTCTAAGTATTTTATATTGTCTAGGGTGATTTTAAATGGTGTTTCTCTTTTTACCTCTTGCTACTGTGATGTGTTGGAAATATATAGAAATTCCTATGACTTATGTGCATTTATTTTGTATTCTGCAACTTTGCTAAAGTTGTTGATTATTTCTACAAGCTTCTTAGTTGATTCTCTAGGATTTTTTAAGCAGACAATCATATTATCTACAGAGAGTGATAACTTAGTCTCCTCATTGCCTATTTTGATACCTTAATTTCTTTTTCTTCTCTAATTGCTATTGCTAGTGTTTCTAGTACTATGTTAAATATTAGAGGTCATAATGGACATCCTTGTTTCACTCCTGATCTTATTGGGAAGGCTTCTAATTTATCCCCATTGCATATGATGCTTGTTGATGGTTTTAGGTATATATTGTTAATTATTTTTAGGAAAGGTCCTTCTATTCCTATACTTTCCAGAGTTTTCAATAGGAAAGGGTGCTGTATTTTGTCAAAGGCTTTTTCAGCATCTGTTGAGATAATCATGTGATTTTTGTTTGTTAGATTGTTGATATGGTCAATTATGGGGATGGTTTTCCTAATGTTGAACCATCCTTGCATTCCTGGTATAAATCCCACCTGATCATGGTGGATGATCCTCTTGATCACTTGCTGGAGTCCTTTTGCTAGTATTCTATTTAAAATTTTTGAATCTATGTTCATTAGGGAGATTGGTCTGTAGTTTTCTTTCTCTGTTTTTGATCTACCTGGCTTTGGAATCAGTACCATTTTTGTGTCATAAAAGGAATTTGGTAAGACTCCTTCTTTGCTTATTATATCAAATAATCTGTATAGTATTGGGATTAGTTGCTCTTTGAATGTCTGATAGAATTCACTTGTGAANAGGGTGTGAGATGTTGATCTAAACTTATTCTCTCCCATATTGTTTTCCAAATTTCCCAGCAGTTTTTGTAAAATAGTGGGTTTTTGTCCCAAAAGTTGGGCTCTTTGAGTTTATCATACACTGTCTTGCTGATGTCACTTACCCCAAGTCTATTCCACTGGTCCTTCCTTCTGTCTCTTAGCCAGTACCATATTGTTTTGATGCCTGCTGCTTTATAGTATAGTTTAATATCTGGTACTGCTAGGCCCCCTTCCTTCACATTTTTTTTCATTATTTCCCTTGATATTCTCAATCTTTTGTTATTCCAAATGAAAATTGTTATAGTTTTTCCTAATTCAGTAAAGAAGTTTTTTAGTAGTTTGATAGGTATGGTGCTAAATAGGTAAATTAATTTGGGTAGAATGGTCATTTTTATTATGTTAGCTTGTCCTACCCATGAGCAATTAGTGGCTTTCCAATAGTTGAGATCCAGTTTTATTTGTTTGGAAAGTGTTTTGTAGTTGTTTTCATATAATTGCTGTATTTGTTTTGGTAGATAGATTTCTAAGTATTTTATATTGTCTAGGGTGATTTTAAATGGTGTTTCTCTTTTTACCTCTTGCTACTGTGATGTGTTGGAAATATATAGAAATTCCTATGACTTATGTGCATTTATTTTGTATTCTGCAACTTTGCTAAAGTTGTTGATTATTTCTACAAGCTTCTTAGTTGATTCTCTAGGATTTTTTAAGCAGACAATCATATTATCTACAGAGAGTGATAACTTAGTCTCCTCATTGCCTATTTTGATACCTTAATTTCTTTTTCTTCTCTAATTGCTATTGCTAGTGTTTCTAGTACTATGTTAAATATTAGAGGTCATAATGGACATCCTTGTTTCACTCCTGATCTTATTGGGAAGGCTTCTAATTTATCCCCATTGCATATGATGCTTGTTGATGGTTTTAGGTATATATTGTTAATTATTTTTAGGAAAGGTCCTTCTATTCCTATACTTTCCAGAGTTTTCAATAGGAAAGGGTGCTGTATTTTGTCAAAGGCTTTTTCAGCATCTGTTGAGATAATCATGTGATTTTTGTTTGTTAGATTGTTGATATGGTCAATTATGGGGATGGTTTTCCTAATGTTGAACCATCCTTGCATTCCTGGTATAAATCCCACCTGATCATGGTGGATGATCCTCTTGATCACTTGCTGGAGTCCCTTTGCTAGTATTCTATTTAAAATTTTTGAATCTATGTTCATTAGGGAGATTGGTCTGTAGTTTTCTTTCTCTGTTTTTGATCTACCTGGCTTTGGAATCAGTACCATTTTTGTGTCATAAAAGGAATTTGGTAAGACTCCTTCTTTGCTTATTATATCAAATAATCTGTATAGTATTGGGATTAGTTGCTCTTTGAATGTCTGATAGAATTCACTTGTGAACCATTAGTCCCTGGAGGTTTTTTCTTAGGGAGTTTTTTGATGGCTTGTTCAATTTCTTTTTCTGATATGGGATTAATTAGGTATTCTATTTCTTCTGCTGTTAATTTAGGCAATTTATATTTTTGTAAATATTCATCCATATCTCCTAGATTCCTATATTTATTGATATGTAGTTGGGCAAAATAGTGCTTAATGATTGCCTTAATTTCCCCTTCATTAGAGGTGAGGTCTCCCTTTTCATCTTTGATACTGTCAATTTGGTTTTCTTCTTTCCTTTTTTTTATTAGATTGATGAGTGCTTTGTCTATTTTATCTGTTTTTTCACAATACCAGCATCTAGTCTTATTTATTAATTGAATAGTTCTTTTACTTTTGAATTTATTATTTCTCCCTTGATTTTTAGTATTTCTAATTTAGTTTTCATTTGGGGATTTTTAATTTGATCGCTTTCTAATTTTTTAAGTTGCATGCCCAATTCATTAATCTCTGCCCTCCCTAATTTGTTAATATATGCACTCAAGGATATAAATTTCCCCCTGACTACTGCCTTGGTTGCATCCCATAGAGTTTGGTAGGATGTCTCATCATTGTCATTCTCTTCAATGAAATTGTTGATTATTTCTATGATTTCTTCTTTGACTAGTTGGTTTTGGAGAATCATATTATTTAATTTCCAATTAGTTTTTTATTTGACTGTCCAAGTGCCCTTACTAATTATTATTTTCATTGCATTATGATATGAGAAGGCTACATTTATTATTTCTGCTCTTTTGCATTTGTTTGCCATGTTTCTATGCCCTATTACATGGTCAATCTTTGTAAATGTACCATGTGAGACTGAAAAGAAGGTGTATTCCTTTTTGTTCGCATTTATTTTTCTCCACATATCTATTAAATCTAATTTTTCTAGGACTTCATTCATCTATCTTACCTCTTTCTTATTTATTTTTTGGTTTGATTTATCTAGATCTGAAAGAGGAATATTTAGATCCCTCACTAGTATGGTTTTACTATCTATTTCCTTCTTGAGCTCTGCCAGTTTCTCCTTTATGAATCTTATTGCTATGCCATTTGGTGCATACATATTGAGCAATGTTATTTCCTCATTGTCTATACTGCCTTTAATCTGGATATAATGACCTTCCCTATCTTTTTAAATCATATCTAATTTTACTTTGGCTTTGTTAGAAATCATAATTGCCACTCCAGCCTTCTTTTTTCTCATTTGAGGCCCAAAGGATTTTGCTCAAGCCCTTTAACTTAAATCTCTCTGTACGTCCACCCACATCATATGTGTTTCTTGTAGACAAGATATGGTAGGATTTGGTTTCTAATCCACTCTGCTATTTGGTTCCATTTTATGGGCAAGATAATCCCATTCACATTCAGAGTTATAATTATCAGTTGTGTATTCCCTGACATTTTGGTATCCTCTCCTAGTTCTATTCCTTCTTCTTACACTATTTCATTTTAAACCAGTGGTTTGCTTTAAGCCAGTAACCCTTGTCCCCTTCCTTTGATTTACTTCCCTTTCTACCCCTTCCTTATTATTCCCCTCTTTTTATTTTTAAGGCCTAATAAATTCCCTCCCCCTTCTTCTTCCCTCCCTTTTTTGACCTCCCCTCTCCCCTGCTCCCCTTGACTTATCCCTTCTGACTTTATCAGTAGGGTTAGATAGAGTTTTATATCCCAATGGATAAAGCTACTCTTCCCTCTCAGGGTTAATTGCACTGAGAGTAAGGTTTAAATATTTCCTCTTAATGCTTTCTTCCTCTCCTTCTTATAATAGTATTCATCCCTTCCCCTTCCCATGCCCTCTTTGTGTGTAATAGAATATCCTAGTTTTCTTATTCATTCAAGTTTCTCTTGGTGTCCTCTACTATTCACCTCCCTCTTTCCCACCCCCATATCATCTTAGACCATTTAGTATTCCAACCTCTCCCTATGAATAATTCTTCTAATTACTATAATAGTGAATACTATAGTAGTGAATAGAGTTCAATACAGAGAATTATACATAACATTTCTCCATATAGGAATACAAATAATTAGATCATATTGAAGCCCTTAAAGAGGCAAATTTAAAAAATATGAATTTTCTTTCTTTCCCCTCTGTTTCTTATTTACCTTTTCACGTTTCTCTTGATTTTTGTGATTGGATATCGAACTTTCCATTTAGTCCTGGTGTTTTCTGTGCAAATACTTGGAAATCTTCTATCTTGTTGAATGCCCAAAGTCTCCCCTGGAAGTATATTTAGTTTTGATGGGTAGGTGATCCTTGGTTGTAGACCCAGTTCTCTTGCCTTTCTTAATATCATATTTGAAGCCTTGAGGTCTTGTAGTGTGGAGGCTGCCCAATTCTGTGTGATCCTGATTGTTGCTCCTTGATATCTGAATTGTCTCTTTCTGGCTTCTTGTAAAATTTTTTTCTTTTACTTGGAAGCTCTTGAATCTGGCTATTATATTCCTGTGGGTTGTCTTTTCTGGGTCTAGTGTAGAGGGTGATCTATGGATCCTTTCAATGTCTATATTGCCCTCTTGTTGTAGAACTTCAGGGCAATTTTGCTGAATAATTTCTTTTAGTATGGAGTCCAAATTTCTATTTATTTCTGCTTTTTCAGGAATACTAATGATTCTCAGATTGTCTCTTCTAGACCTATTTTCTTTGTCATTTTCTCATTGAGATATTTCATGTTTCCTTCTATTTTATTAGTCTTTTGACTTTGTTTTATTTGTTCTTGCTTTCTTGAGAGATCATTAGCTTCTATTTGCTCAATTTTATGCTTTAGGGACTGGTTTTTGGCTATAATCTTTTGGTTTTCCTTTTCAGTGGGGTCATTTCTGGTGTTCAATTTGCTTATCAGTTCATTTGATTTCTGAGCCTCACTTTCCAATTGCAAAATTCTGCCTTTTAAACTTTTATTTTCTTGCCAGATATCTTCAATCTTTCCCATCATCTCAGAATTCAACTCATCAATAGCTTGTGGCCAGTTTTCATTATTTTGGGAATGTTTGGATATGATTACTTGTTTGTTCTCCTCTGCTCTTTGCTCTATTGTCTGGATTTTATCTGTGTAAAAGTTGTTGAGTGTTACAGATTTCTTCTTGATGATCTTTCTCTTTTGGGGTTCTTGTCTCTGGCTTGCATTGTTAGCCCTGTGCCCTCTCAGGTTTATCCTCACACTCAGGGTCTGTGTGGGCTCCTTAGGCTCCTGAGGTCTCAGGTCTAGTTGTTCTCAGGGTCAAGCCTCCTGTTGGTCCCCTTGCTTGTTCCTTTGCCCAAAGCTCCTTTAACAGTCTCAGGGCACTGCTTCCACAGTGGTGCAACCCTCTGCCCTGTTTCCCCACTGAAGGTCCAAGCCTGTGCTCAGGATCTGATGCCTTACCTGCTCTCAGGATTTGTGTCTGCGCTTGCATCCATGCCCATACTCGTACCTGCACTCAGGGTCTGTGTTCAAAGTCCGCATGTTCTTCAGCCTCTTGGGGTCTTAAGTCTTGGTGCTCTCAGGGACAGGCCCTGGTGACCCCAGGTAGCTACCAAGGACTTAATGCATGCCCCAAACTTGCTCTAACTCTTGTGATCTGGCTTTGGCACTGTAGGTGTTGTGGGGTGAAGGATTGGGTTGCACAGCTCGCATTTTAGTGAGAGCTATTTCACCCCTTTATAGCATGAAAATTCCCTTATTCCACATACCTCCAATGCTGCACCCTGTTGTGGGTTCCCTTCATTCATCTGGATTTGTTTTTATGTCTTTTTGAGGAGTCCTATATGTTTCAGTTAGGAGAGGTTAAGCAGCTCCTTTTTACTCTGCCACCATCTTAACCAGGAAACTGCAGATTAAATTGAAAAGTATGCCATGCAGATATTTTGGAGAGCTAATTAAACATTTACCAGATATAATGCTAACCAACTATCATCAGAAAGGAGAGTCATTTATCTCTTATATTGCTCATACATTTTCTATTAAAAAGAATTATTTTCAAACTGGAAAGGGTAAAAAAAATTCTGATAAACAGGGGTAAATGTATTTAAGTCTACAGATTCTGGTGGATTTTTATCAGAGAATAAGGAAGGAACTGCAGATGTGATTGTTGAGAACTAAGAAATCATGGGGAGTGGTTAAGGTACTATACAAGCAAAGAAGTATTTAATGTAAATATGTAATTTTCCAAAAGAGACAAAATTTCCAAAAAAAAGCAAGAATCTCAGTGATCCTAGCCAAAATTCTACAACATTATCTTAAATACTAAACTTATATATTTTTAGAAGTAGAGTCGGAAGCAAAACCAAAGCAAACAAAATTAGAAGGGAAGTAAGAAATTGGGGAAAAATCTTTATAACAAAATCCTCTGACAAAGGGCTAATTTCTCAAATTTATAAGGAGCTAAATGAATTGTGCAAAAAAGCAAGCCATTCCCCAATTAATAAATGGGCAAGGGACATGAATAGGCAATTTTCAGATGAAGAAATCAAAACTATCAATAAGCACATGGAAAAATGTTCTAACGGGCAGCTGGGTAGCTCAGTGGAGTGAGAGTCAGGCCTAGAGACAGGAGGTCCTAGGTTCAAACCTGGCCTCAGCCACTTCCCAGCTGTGTGACCCTGGGCAAGTCACTTGACCCCCCATTGCCCACCCTTACCACTCTTCCACCTATGAGACAATACACTGAAGTACAAGGGTTTAAAAAATTTTTTTAAAAATGTTCTAAATCTCTTATAATTAAAGAAATACAAATCAAAACAATTCTGACATACCATCTCACACCTAGCAGATTGGCTAAAATGGCAGCAAAGGAAAGTAATATATATTGGAGGGCATGTGGCAAAATTGGGATATTAATGTATTACTGGTAGATTTGTGAATTGATCCAACCATTCTGGATGGCAATTTGGAACTATGCCCAAAGGGCTTTAAAAGACTATCTGCCTTTTGATCCAGCCATACACTGCTAGGTTTATACCCCAAAGAGATAATGAGGAAAAAGACATGTACAAAAATATTTATAGGTGCCCTCTTTGTGATGGCAAAAAATTGGAAAATAAGGGGATGCCTGTTGAGTGGCTGGCTGAACAAATTTTAGTATCTGTTGGTGATGGAATACTATTGTGCTCAAAGGAATAATGAACTGGAGGAATTCCATGTGAACTGGAATGACCTCCAAAAATGGATGCATAGTGAAAGGAGCTGAACATTACAATTGAATGTAATGGACTTCTCTAGTAGGATCAATGCAATGATATATGACAATTCTGAGTGATTTATGAGAAAGAACTGTGGGAGTAGAAACACAGAAGAAAAACAACTGCTTGATATCATGCGTCGATGGGGATATGATTGGGGATGTAGATTCTAAGCCAAAACCCTAATGCAGATATTAATAGTAATGAAATAGGTCTTGATCAATGACACATGTAAAACCCAGTGGAACTGTTCATTGCCTACAGGAGGGGAGTGGCAAGAGGGGAAGGAAAGAACATGAATCACATAACCATGGAAAATATTCTAAATTAATTAACTGAAAATTTTCAAATTAAAAAAAAAGTGGAGTCATGAATTACTTGAAGTAAGTTTATTTTTTCTAAATGAAACAGAAGAGATGAAGGCCACTTTACATATATAATAAGAAAGGAATGGCATTTTAGATCTCTGAGTAAGTGAGATTTCCCAGCAAAAGTTGATTCAATGCTAATTCTTAATTAAAAACAGAAAAGTAAGAACAGAAAAGATCAGATGATTTGTTTTGCCATTGGAGGAATAAGAGAACATAAAATGATGGGGGGATATTGCAATTATTTACTGGTAAGTAGTGCTTAATATTGGATATGCCTCTAAATTGATAAAAGAATTGACTCCTTTTTAGTTGTCTTTATACCAAATGAAATCTATACTGGAAAAAAATTCAAAGTTATCCTTATTTTTGCAAGGCCATTCTGTAGATATGTGTTTAGGGAAAATTGGGGAGAGTTGATGTGAACTCACCAAAGCACCTTTAATATCTTTGTGGACAAAATGGAGAGATGTCTGCAGGAAGACATTACTATTAGGGAAACCTATAATTAACCATCATGCCTAAAGAGTAATGCATTACTATCAAAGTAACAAAAGGTTTCTAAGGCTCTGAGTTTCAGCATGACTCTATTCAATGACTTGGATGAAGATGGAGAAAACATGTTAATCAGATATGCAAATTAAACAAAAATAGTTAGGATCAGGATACAAAAAATTGCTTCAAGTGGGAACAGTGGCCAAAATCATCAAGATAAGAATGAGTAGAAATAAAATGTGCAAAATGAGGAAGAATTGGTTAAAGAGCTTATTGAAAAGGACAGGAGTTTTAGGAGAAGTAAAGCTTAATATGACTCAAAAACAGTGTAGTTGCCAAAAAAATCTAATATAAGAAGAATCATATTTTCTTGCTCAGGGAAGGCAAAAATCTCTTCATACTCTGCACTGATCAATGCATATCTGGAGTTTTATTTTCAATAATTCAATTTAAAAAACATTTATTACACACCTATTATATACAAGGTACTATGTTAGGTATGGTTCAATTCTGGTTATCACCTTTTAACATGAACAGTAATAAAATGTAGGGCTTTCAGTGGAGGGATACAAAGACTATGGCAAACATGATATGAAGAATGCATGAGAGGATTTAGCTGTCATTATCGGGAAAGTATAAAACTATGCAAAAATTGTTCTCAAATATTTGAACAGCCATAATTTGGGAAGAAATGGTTATATTTAGTCTTCCTAACCCAGAAAACAGATCTATGGACATCTTATGAAAGGTAAATGCAAGAGGATTTTGGACCAAAATGTCAAAGTTCTAACAGAGCTATACACAAAAGAAATAAGCCGGTTTTTTGGGTACTAGGTTCCTTGTCTTTGGAAGTATTCTATACTAGATTCTGACCTGCATTATAAAGCAGTAATTATGAAAACTATCTGGTCCTGGTTAAGAAATAGAAAGGTAGATCATGGAACAGAACAGACTTTCAAGAAACTAATAAAAATTATAGTAGTCTTTCATATGACAATAGTATTGATCCAAGTTTTTGGAATAGGAACTCCCTATTTAGTAAAAAAATGCCTAGACAATTGGAAAGTAGTTGGTAAGAACTAGGTACAGACTAATATCTTACACCATTCACTAAGATAAGATCAAAGTGGATATATAACCTAGACTGAAAGAAATATCATAAGCAAATCAGGAGAACAGAAAACATGTTATCGATCAGATTTACATTTAGGAGAGAAATTTATGAATTAATAAGATTGAAAGCATTGTGAGATGTAAAATGAATAATTTTGGTTACATTAAATTGAAAAAGGTTTTGTGCAAATAAAACTAGTACAGCCAGAATTAGAAGGAAAGTAGAAAATGGGGGATGGTGAAATTTTATAGATGATATCTCAGATAGAATTCTTATTTCTAAGATATGTAGAGAATTTCTCAAATTTGCAAGAATGAGAACCATCCCCTAATTGATAAATGGGCAAAATACTTGAACAGAGAATTTTTGGATGAAGAAATTAAAGCCATATTTAGGTATATGAAAAAATGCTCTAAACCCCTACTGATTAAACAAAAGAAAATCAAAACCTATCAGAGTTTTCAAACCTATCAGATTGACTAAAATAATAAAAGAGCAAAATGACAAATGTTAGAGAGAATGTGGAAAAATATGTACACTAAAACAC
The DNA here is from genome assembly GCF_016433145.1 of Gracilinanus agilis. NCBI lineage: Eukaryota > Metazoa > Chordata > Mammalia > Didelphimorphia > Didelphidae > Gracilinanus > Gracilinanus agilis. The sequence continues at coordinate 378,745,796 of NC_058132.1, read as the reverse complement.
TGTTGATGGAGCTGTGATCTGACTTAACCATTTCAGATAGCAATTTGGAATTATTCTCAGAGAGTTATAAATCTGTATATCCTCTTAGGTCCAGTAATATATCACTTTGTCTGATTCCCAAGATCAGGGAAAAATGAAAAGGACCTATATGTTCCAAAATATTTAAAGAAAGCTCTCCTTATGTTGGCAAAGAACTGGAAATTGATAGAATATTCATCAATTGTGTAATGGCTGAACAAGTTGTGCAATATGATTGTAATGGAATACTATTGTGTGAATTTAATATAAATTTGTACTCTTCTTTCCTTTTTAAAAGATAAGTTTTGAAAATCCATTTTGGCTTCACCCTCAATCCTTTGATTGGGTTCAGAACAAGGCATGCATATGTACTATGAGAGGACACCACAGGTCTCATGACTTCTGGTATTTCAGAAGACTCTTGCCTCTTGTCCCATGTAACTCCTGACATCTAGCAGACTGTTCTCTGACCTAGATTGAGATCAAATATCTCCAACCAGTAAAACCAAGAAAAGATGATATTACTGGGTTATAAGGAAGTTTGGTCTTTTTCTTTGGAAGCAGCTCTGTGGCATGAGGAATGGAGACAGGATATAAATTTTTCAGGTTAGTTAGGTGACAGGCTATGTGACTAGGTACCTTTTCTCTCTCCAAACCACTTTCACAATCAAATAAATAATTATAAATTAGTATACCATCACAAGAGATTTTTAATCCTAATACTACTGTCCTATAAGAAATGACAAACATGTTAATTTTGGTAAAACATGGAAAGAATTACATGAAATAAAGAAAAGTGTCATATACAGCTCCAGAATTAACATCTGAAGAATTTAATGTTCTTCCTCCAGAGAATGAACTGATAAATAAAAATATTAAAGAGACAATTTTTGTAGATGTATCTTTTGTTCAGTGATATCTTCTATAGTATAGGGAAGGGAAGGAGCAGATGAGATACTGGGAATAAATTTTATGAAAAATAACTTATTTTAGTAGAGGAAATGTTCAAGCAACAGTTGTCAGAGAAGTTATGAAGCTTACTATTTATCAATTCCAAGTTGCCTTTCAATACAGTTTCTATAATTTTTGACTTTTATAATGCATGCCATTGCTAATATATGTGGTATTTGAGGATTCTAATATTCAAAACATACCCAGTGACAAAGAATCATAGCGTCTCAAAGGTTAAAAGGATCTCAAAGTCTATCTAGTGCATGCATCTCTTCTACATATGCGTAAGAGGCCATATTGTCTCTGCTGACAGATCTGCAGGGATAGATGCACCACATACTTCTGAAGGCAATTTATTCTACTTTTTGATGGCTCTAATTTTCATGAAGTCTTTTTTTCTTTAAGTACAAATCTATCTCTCTAAAAAATCCTTGTTCTTTCCTCTGGGTGCAAGCAAAATAAACTCAATTTCTTATGCATGGTAGCAGTCTTTTTAATACTTAAGGATAGTCATCATAGGTTCAGTTTTCTTTTATTCAATTTTAGAATTTAGTTACTTCAATTGATCCCTTTATGTTACAGAAACATGGAACCATATACCTTGGATCTAAAAAGGAACCTTAGAAATCATTTGAAGGATCATCTGCTTCATTTTAAAGAAGTTGAAACATGACCATAGAAAGGGGCTGTGCCGGGGGCAGGGGGTAAAGAACAAAAATCAAGAACCCATATTTTTCTTCCCTTTACATTAAATGGGCTATCATGAAAATGATAATGCTATTTTCCATCACTGTTGCACCATCTCTAATCTAAACAATGTAATGAAGAACAAGCCTAAACCCAAAAAAGGTTGTTCTGCTCCCTTCTTAAATTGTTGGTACTTATGTAGCATATAGCCAAAGCTTACACATTTACTAATGGTACAACTTTTCCTCCACTCAAAATTACTCATGTACTAATGCCAGTATCAATAGCAGAGAAAAAATTCCAAAATCAAAATTTCTAATTCCAAATCAGTCCTTACTCTGAGGTAAAAATTTCTGGTTCCTTTAAAAAATCTTCAGTAATGAATATTTTTATGATTAAAATGCCCTGGAGACTGCACATTTATTTATAATTATTTATTAGTAAAAGTTAGAAAGAGAAAAAGAGAAAACCTCATGATAACCTGGCCAAGCCTAATTAATCTGATTTTGCCAGGATTGTTTCCTTTTGCCAACCAAAAGAAATTGTGTCAGCAAGAGTCTCCAACCCAAGCACACCAAAAGCTGAAAGCCAAAAAGAGAGCCTTGCTTTCTCAGCCCCCTGTATTATCAAGTCAATGATATCACTCCTTCTTGGTCTCAATCCTTGGGCAGAGTTGATCTCAGTCCAGATAAGAGCCTAGTCTTCTGGAATCCAGCAGTCACAAGGGACAGGGGCCAGCCTCTTCTGGGAAGCCAGGGAGCCAGGAAACTTCTGGTGTTCTCCCACAGTAAGCATGCTCACCTTGTCAAAGGACTGGGCTGATACTGATCAAAATGGTTTTTCTAACAGACTAAGGAGTAGAATCTATATTAAATCCACACAGAATCCTTAAGACTCTAATACCATTAAAATTCCTGATGAGTGTTCTCTGTATGGCCTTCAGTTTATCTCTATCACACCCAAAATATTGTGCCCAGAGGTAAACACAATAATCTGGACTTATATTGTCAGGATGGCAATTATCTCACTTATTCAGGATGTTGTGTTTTTATTAAAATCATAGTGAGAAAAGTTAAATACTTCTTTATAATATGAAACACAATTTTAATGTCAATCAACAAAGGAAATGTTAAAACATAAGTCATAGACATTAAAAATGCTTAAGAGTAATTGGGTCAATAATCAAATTATAGAAACAATAAAATACATTAAAATATTAGAAATATTTTAAAAATTCCAAGTGTACTTGAAATAGTTAAAATATTTCTTAAAGACAAATTTATTTCCTTCAATGTTTGGAATGAGAAAGCAAAATAAAAAAGATTAATTAGTAGAAACTTAATGTCAGTCTCAATAAACAAAAATATAAAAATATAGACATCAGAGATAATAAACAAACTGTATAGGCATTAAAATAAACAAATACATTGACATTATCAAGATCGTAGGGTAAATTAACAATTTACAGCAAATAATTGAACTGATAAACAAAATGATCTTTAAAAAGACCAAGAAAACCAATATCATTACTTAAGTACACAAAACAAGACATAGGGCAGTCAATGAACCATAATACAGAGTTAAGGAAAATTTTCATTTAAATTACATGCCAAAAAATTAATAGCATAAAAGAAATGGATAAATAATGACAAAATAAATAATATTCAAATTGGAAAAATAAATAACATAAATAAATCCAAATAAGAAAAACAAATTCAACATGTCATGAAAAGTTGAAAGATTCTATACAACAAAAAGCAATAATATATAAGCATATATTTCTTGGAAATATATTAGAAAGGGGAAATTTTTTGTTTTAAACTTTCAATTTTAGTTCTGAAGTACATCATTTCTGTTGAATTTTTTGCAAATATTTATCATTAGCCTTACACCTATGTAATCTCCAAATTACCATAAAATTTTGTTGAATGTTGTTTTCAAGGAGTAACAAAATAAACTCTTTTACTTGCTGTCATAAGGAAAATCTGTGTGCTATACTTTTATTTGCTTGAAACCTCATTCTGTCCTCAGATTTCATTTAAAATGAGTCCAGATTGATATAATCCAAGATTGAGAGCCATTTTATATTTTCCTTTACTTCTTGGCTTGCCGTTGCTAAACAATTCAAAACTAAGAAGCCATTCTACTGGTGAGAAACCTTTTAATAATTAATTAGACAGCCCCACAAAGTAAACTGTACTGAAAGCCTTTCTTGTACTTGGGCTCCATTGGTAGAGGCTTGAGAATCCAAAGCCGTTTCTACATCATTATGTAGCTTCAGTTTAGGACTTTGTAGAGGAACATCCTTCCTGTGCCCATGCTAATTATTTTTCAAACTTCTTCCCTAGTTCCATATTTATTCCATTTGATCATTTACTAGGTTTAATTGGTGGAATCAAGTCAGTTTCTGTAGGCTTTAGTAATTGAGTTGACCTTTAAAAGTAGGATAGAAATTTAATGAAGAAAAGGACAATTGAGATGTTGGGAACATTTTGAACAAAGGCAAGAAAGGGGAGAATGCTTACATTTAGAGACCCAGAGAACAGGCCAATGTAGCAGGACAACAGGTTATGAAGACAGTTTAGATATGTCTGGAAGGCCAAGGTGGTATCAGATTATGAGGGACCTTGAATGCTAGGTAAAGTAATTTAAATCTTTTTCAATTGGATTTACTAAAATGTTTCAATACACACAGAGAGTCATTGTTAACTCTTTTCTATCTCTCTGTGTGTATGTCTCTATAAGTCTGTTTTTCTCTCTCTTATTAGAAGCCAAATATTAATTCTAATTCCTCAACTTGACCTCTCCTATTTATCCTCTGCTCTCTTTACATATCATAGTCATTCTACTGCAGGATCTCATTACCTCTCTTTTTTTAAAAACCCTTACCTTCTATCTTAGAATCAATACTGTGTATTTATTCCAAGGCAGAAGAGTGGTAAGGGCTAGGCAATGGGGGTTAAGTGACTTTCCCAGGTTCACACAGCTAGGAAGTGTCTGAGGCCAGATTTGAACCCAGGACCTCCTATTGCTAGTCCTCGTTCTCAATCCACTGAACCACCCAGCTGCCCCCTCTCATTACTTCTTACATAAATATTGCATTAGCCTTCTAATTCATCTCCTTACTTCATCTCTACCCTCTCTAACTCATGCTCCTCAGTGCTCAAAATAGTTTTCTTAATGTGTAGATCGGATTATGTTACTCCTCTGCTCAAGAAGTTTTTTTCAGTTCTTCATTGACATCAAGTAAATAGAAACTCCTTTGTTTATCATTTAAAGTCTTTCATAGTTTGACTCAATTCCATCTTCCTAAACTTTTTCCATATCATTTCTTCTCATGCAAGAGGTAGTATGTCTTCTGCCACAGAGAATTTATTTCAGTCAAGATGACTTGAATTTACAAATATAATTGCCATGTCATTCTAGGCAAGTCACTTGATCTCATAGAGTCCTAGGCAACTCTTGAAGATTTTCAGTTATGTAAAAGATGTCAAGTTGCATTGTTAAAATTTCTCATCTGGGTGTTCCCTATTACAATGAAATCACAGGCTTATTCCCTATCCCTATCTCTTTCATGCAGTCCACTGTCCATATAAAGGATCTTTCCAAATATATGTCTTTCTATCTGTATTTTCTTTATCTATGAATGTTAAACATCCCTACTGGACTATCAGCTCCTTAATCTAAGGGTGTTTGAATTTTATATTTGCTTCCCCGTAATGCAGAACACTACTTAACACAGAAAAGGCACCTGGCCTTAGCTATAGTAGCTCTCAAACTGTATTATAAAATGGCAATCATCAACACAATCTGGTATAAGTAATAGAGTAAAAGATCAACTGAATTGATTAAACACTCAAAATATAGTGGTAAATGACCATAATTACCTTGTGTTTAAGAAACTCTGAGTTCCAAACTTTTGGAAGAAGAACTTGCTATTTAACAAAAACTTCTGAGAAAAGTTGCTTACAAAAAAAAAAGTTGCTTTGAAAAAAAGTATGGCAGGAAATCGCCATAGTCCAACATCTCACATTATATATAAGGATTAATTCAAAATGGATACATGAATTAGAAATAAAAGGAGATACCACAAACAAATTAGGGAAGTACATAATAGTTTACCTGTCAGATATATGGATAAGGGAGGAATTTACAATCATAGAAGACAGAGAACATTACATGATATAAAACAGATAAATTTGACTACATTAAATTATAAAGGTTTTTCACAAACAAAAATCAATACAACCAAGATTAGAAGGGAAGAAAGAACTGGGAAAATTTGTATAGCAAGTGTCTCTGACAAAAGCCTCATTTCTTAAATATAGAGGGAACTGAGTCAAATTTATAAGAATACAAGTTTATTATTATTATTATTAATAATATTAATTTTTATTTTTTAATTATTTAATTTTTTATTTAATTATTTTTCATTTTAATTATTTAATTATTAATAAATAGTCAAAAGATAAAAACAGGCAAATCTTAGAGGAAGAAATTCAAGCTACCTTTAGTCATATAAAAATGTTCCATATATTATTAATTAGAGAAATGAAAGTATAAGCAACTCTGAGTTACCAATCACTTCTATCAGACTGACTAATAAGACAAAAAAGGGAATGAGGGGAAATTGAGACACTAATATACTATTGATGAAGCTGTGAAATGATTACAACCATTCTGGAGAACAATTTGGAAGCATGCCCAAAGGGTCATAAAACTGTGCATACCCTTTGACTCATTAATACTACTATTAGTATATAGGTTTATATACCAAAGTGATGAAAGATAGGGGGAAAGGACCTGTTTGTACAGAAATATGTATAGCAGCTCTTTTTGTAGGGACAAAGAATTGGAAACTGAAGGAATGTTCATCAATTGGGGCATGGCTGAACAAATGGGGTATATCATTACAATCACATGCAATTGTGCTCTAAAAAAACCAAGATGGTCATAAAATAAAAATTTGAAAAGGCTTGTATAAAGTGATGGAAAGTGAAGTGAACAGAACCAGGAGAATATTGTACAGAATAACAATAATATACAATGATCAACTGTGAATGACAACTATTATCAACAATGTAAAAATACATGACAGCTCAAAGAGATTTATGATGAAAAAGGCATCATCATGGAAGGAACTGATAAGAGTCAATACAGATTGAATCAATTGATTTTTCCCTTTATTTCCTATGCGAGGTTTTTTATTTTTTCTGTATTAGCCATATGTGTCTTCTTTCACAACATGATGATAATGGAAATATATGTTGTGTGATACCGCATGTATTACCTAAATCATATTATCCCATTAGGGAGTTGTGAAGGGTGGAAAGAAGGAAAGGAAAATGAATTGCAAAATGTCAGAAAATGATTATTAGGAATTGTCTATATGTAATTGGGAAAATTAAAATTAAAAAAATAAAATCCAGGTACAAATCCCACTCCTAAAAAGGCTCCTGGGAAATTTTTGTGGACAACTTTAAGAATGAAAAATGTAGGTGGCACATTTTGTAATTGCTGTGCATTTCTAGATCCAGTGCAGGTGTCTGGCCCTGAGCATGCTAGTTACAACAGTTGGTAGATATTAGTAGTTTCTAGTTGACCAATACAATTGCCTTTGGCTGTTTTTTATTTCTCTGTCTCTGCTGCATTGATTTTTCTCACTTTCTATCTTGCTGACAGCTGCTTGGGTTGTTCGTCTAGAATCCTTTGCTCCCTCAGATCCCAAAGCTGCCTTGTATCTCATTTTACTATTCCATTGTAGACACAGTCCTTTGTCCTGAGGCACATTAAGACTGTGTTAACTAGTGAGTTAACTATTACTCTATTACAGGGAAGTTCTAGTTCCTAATCCTCCCCAGACTCATCTTTTTTGACTTCGTCTCACTCACAGTGCCATTTCCTGAAATTGAGGACTGTCCATTATCTCCATTCTTTCTCTCCTACAATGTGCTTCAGTTTTGGTGGGGCCAGGTTGAAAAGGTCAAGAGAGATGAACAGAGAATCACTCTTTATTTTATCTTTTATAGCTCAAATTAATAAACTTCTGAGAACAGTTTACATTCATCAAGCTCTGTTGCCACTTCTGAAGTTCAATCATATTCGTGGGAAATGGGTTGTGTATTAATGTAATGAACTTATGCACAATTCTAAGCAGTCTTGGTATAGGAATTGGCAAAACACTTCATTTAAGGTAAAAAAGAAACCCACCACCAACAGCATGAAAAATGCTAAAGAGGTTTGCTGTTAATTAAATTCCCCTGAGGAATCATTAGGACAAGAGACAACAATATTATCCTGTTTCCAATTTATATAATATCCTTCATCCATATTTAGAAAATGATGTCCCCAAAATAATTAATGATAATACTTCATTGGTAAAAATTGTTCCATGATTCCCCTCCTCCCAAGGAGATAACTGGGAAGAGGGAGTTCAAATGATTTTTTCTACAAGGTCACATCTTAATTCCCCGACAGAAATTGAGTATGACAAAACTTAACTCAAAAATATCTGCCCATTAAATAGTAAAGAATAAAGTCATAACATGGACCAATGTGGTGACCAATGGGTTTTCTCTATTGCTTTTTCTCCTTTTCTTTTGTACTGATTTTTAATCTCCTCATTAATGAATAATCTTCTATATAATCATTAACTTATAGACACTGATTCAGAAGTCCTGTCTTACTTGGAAATTGCTAACATCTTTTAAAATTAGTTTTCCTTAGTAGACTGGCTGGATTACATCATACTACAGGAATTTTTCTGTGACCTTGAAGAAGTCAAGAAAGGGAGAAGACCAGTGCAGGTTTTCCTGGTTTATTATTAAACATTCATCCAAGGATAGACAGCCAGTAATTACTTTTGGAAATATTTGCTTCAGTCCTTAACAACATTCAGAAAAATATATGGTGGGTAAATGTGTAACTGTTTAACATGTCAGTTGTATTTAGTAACTTTAAATACATTTTATGAACTTGGAAAATATACTCATTGACTCTTCAAACCCTCCACAATCTGGTTCTAGCCATAGTACTGAGGTATAGTGTACTGCTGGGGATAGGAGCAGCATCTATAATAGTCCCTCCCACAAAGGCTAGGTTAGCTTTTCTTATAGGCATATTCCACCTAAAGGTATTGAAAGCATCCTGAAACATTGTTATAAGGGAATAAAACTTCAACAATTGAGGCAGCTTCCTGAGGGCCCAAATACAAATAGCATGCACATGAGGAACTCTGACTTCCTCATCTGACACCAGCATGTGACCATGACAAAAGCAGAAAGAGGGAGAATGAATCCAATTGAATCAAGACTGAATCTTTACTGAAACCCTTTTCTATGATATAGTTAGATAAATTTTTTTTTCATCCATTATTTCACAGGGAATTCATTTCATTTCAATCTTGATCCTGAACCACCAGATCAGCCTGAGACAGGCCTGGTCTATAATACATTTTCACAAAATTCATCTGTTAGGCAAACTGTCCTTTTTCTTGAACTTGAACTTGACATTCCATCTCCTGTCCCTAGATTGTCCTGCAGAGATTGTCCCTTATGCCTGCACCATACTTTTCTTCTCATTACCACTCTAAGAATCTATAGTTTCCATTCCAGGTTCGTTGTACAGCTAGACTTTGGTATTAGATGATTTCAGAGCTGGTCAAATTTGATATTCAACACATTTTGATGAGAAAAAATTTGAGGTATTTGACTTGATACTCAGTGAGCTTCCTAGAACTTGTAGGCATCACAATCTTGGGAAGTGTATGCCTGCTCTAGTCTAAACAAAGGATTGCGTGATAGTTTAGGAACATAAAGAAGGGCTTCATACTGAGTCACTCCAGGAACTTCAGAGGAAGCAGCAACAACTAGTGATGGGGGAGTTTTCTTCAGTTCAGTAGGCAAAGGAGGATGAAAAGAGAGACTTCTAGAAAGGTAGTTGCTCTCAGATTTAATGGAAGGAGATTCTTCTTCCAAGACAATAACATTTCCTTTCCCCACAATCCCCTTAGGCTATGAATTCCTTTCAATACAGGCAAAGTTGTTTTATTTAACCTAATTTTTTAAATTTATGTCTATGTATTATAAATGTTTATTAGTAAACTATGACTCTACTAATGTATATGTTACCTTATAAAATCTGGATTTTCTAGATGTCTGTATCAGATTGATTCATTTTACATTATTCCTTATGGGAAAAATTCATTTGGTACTTGACCTTTCCAATATACAACCTGCTTTCTGGAACAAATTAATAATAAGTATCAAGGTACCACTATATTTATTTTCTCTTATGGGAAATCTATTTTGTTCCCTCTAATTATTAGCATACTCATCCTTCTCAAATAACACAATATGGTTATCTGGATATACTATAGGAGAGTGTAGAGGAAAGAATTATTGTTGTTTTTTTTTAATTTTAAAAATTTTTAATTAATGAATTAATTATTTTTATGTCATTGTATCCCTAATGCCTAGTACCATCCCTTGTGAACAAATTGTGAATAAGATTAGAAAAGGTAATATATTTCAAAGCATTTTTAGGTTTTATACAATGTTTACCTCCAAATAACCGTGTGAGGCAAGAAGTACATGCATCATTATTAACCATATTTTACAGATGAAGAACTGGAGGTTCCTGTTCTCAGTTATGACCATATAGTTGGTTAGTATCAGAATCAGGATTTAAACTTTAACTTCAGGGATGACTTTACCACATAGTTGAAAACTAAAGAAAGTATCTTTGCTTAGTTTGGTAATTTAAAAATATTATGTCTCTAGATTACATCTATGCAACATGTAACATTTACTAAATATTCTGCAAACAGACAAATCCAAGAATTTTTCAGGCACTTGGCAATTCCTAATTCTCCTTTTGAAGCTGAAACTCTTATTCTAGAACTAGAAAATAATAGCAAAATTTATTTAGAGGAATAAAAATTCAAGAATATCAAGGAAATCAATGAAAAAATGTGAAGAAAAGCAGTCTAGCACTTGCGGATTTCAAACTATGTTACAAAGCACAAAGTATCAAAACAATCTGGTTCTCACTAAGAAATAGAGTGCTGGATCAGGGGACTAGATTAGTTACAAAATGTACGGTAGTAAATAATGAGAGCAATCTAGTGTATGATAAATTCTCAAATTCAAGCATTGGGGTTGAGGACTCAACTGTCAAAAATTGCCAGGAAAACTGGAAAGTCATTTGGTATAAACTAGGCATAGACCAATATAAGATAAGATCCAAATGGATAAATGATTTAGACACAAAAGGTGATTTCATAAATAAATTAATGTGAACATGGAAAAATATACTTGTCACATCTATGTTATGATCAAAGAAGAGGTAGAGGGGGATACAAGGAATGAAACAGACTTTTTGATTATAAGACATTAAAAAGTTTGTGTACAAACAAAACTAATGCAGCCCAAATTAAAAAGAAAACAGGAAACTAAGGAAAAATTTATAGCAAATGTCTTTTATAAAGACTAATTTCTCAAATATTTAGGAAACTGAGTCAAACTCATAAAAATAAGATTGATGTCCCTGTTGATAATCATAATATATGGGTAGTTGTTTTTTTTTAATTTTATTTAATTAAGGGAATTTTTCCATGGTTACATGATTCATGTTCTTTCCTTCCCCTATTCCCACCCGTCTCCCATAGCCAACACACAATTCCACTGAGTTTTACATGTGTATATGGGGAGTTTTAAAAAGAAATCAAAGCTATCTAGCCATAGGAAAAATGATCTGTCACTCCTGATCAGCAAAATGCAAATTAAAACACCTTTTAAATATGACCCTTCACCTATCAGATTGGCTAACAAGACAGAAAGGAAAAAATGACATGGCTGAACAAATTGTGGCATATGATTGTGATGGAATACTATTATGCCATAAAAATGTTGAACTGGATAGCTTCAGAAAAACTTGAGAAGGCTTATATGAACTGATGCAAAGTGGATTGAGCAGAACCAGGATAACATTGTACATAGTCAAAGCAATATCGTAAGGATGATCAACTGAAAAAGACTTGTCTTCTGTGATTAAGACAATGATAGAAAGCAATCCAAAAGTACCCATGATGAAAAATGCTATCTTCCTCAAGAGAGAGAACTGATAAACTCTGAATGCAGTTTGAAACATATTTTTTAAAAATAGCATTCTTTATTTTCTTATTTTGTTTAGGTTTTCTTTTGCAACATGGCTAATATGGAATGACATGATCTCATGTATGTAATTAAAATCAAATTCCTTATCTTCTCATGGAGAAGGGGATGGTGGGTTGGAGGGAGAAAATTTGGAATTTTAATTTTTAAAAATGCTATTTTTACATGTAAATGAAAATATTTAATGGAATAAGTTTCTAAAAATTTAAAAAGAAAAAGAAGCTCTCACCTAGATAGTCATTTTTATTCAGGTTATTTTAAGTCTATCTTCACTGACCTGAGAAAGTTTACTCAACAAAAAATGGTCCTCATTCTGTTGCAAAGGGAATATTTACTTTGTCTTAATCTGCCAAAATCCAAAATCCAATTCAATGCTTCAAACATGCCACAGAAGTCCCCAGAAGAGAAATTTTGGAAGAATTGGTTTCTTTACTTTCTTAATTAAATTACACTGAGGTCTAGGACACATATCTAAAATAAGTCAAAGAATATTTATTAATCATTTTATTTTAGAAATAATAATTTAATAGGTACTTAACTATAAACAAACAAAACTATATATACATCTATAGACACACTATAAACAACAAAACTACATATATACACATACATATTTATTGGTACATATTGTATACTTATGTTTTATATATATTTACTTGTATTTTGTAATTAATTTCTATTTACCATATGTCTATAACACCTTATTAATAAGTTCCCTCTTTATTCTCTTTGCTTCTTTCTTTGTCTAAAAAGGCAGAATTAATTATCTACCAAAGAATAGACATGCCAAGGGAGTAGTAAGTTCTTTCATTCAGTCAGTCCTCAATCAAAAGCTAGTTGGACTAACTGGAGACTAAAATCTTTTCAGACCTAATGTTTGATTTGATGAATCTAAGGTTGGAATGGACCTAAGAAAATCTCACCAACCCTTCCTATCCAATTGATGAGGAAACTAGCTCAAGGTTAAGGTACTTAACCCAAGACCACACAGAGTGGGTCCCATGTGAAATTCAAACCCAAATTCTCTGATTTCAAAAGCCAGGCTCTTTCCTCTGTACCATGTAACCTTTTCATACATTATAATTCTGTAATTATTTTCTGAATTTATATGTTTCCCAATATATGTGACTCATTGTCAAAAAGCTGTTACTTATATATGATAGAGTCCTCTCATTGGTTGTGGAACCAGAAGAGCTAATGGCTCAGCTTATGTATGTTCCCCTTTTTATTTCCAGTCATGAATCATGTAGAATGATATTAAATTCTCCAAATTTAACATCCATGCATCTACAAATACAAGACAGCTAAAGCGCATGGTCTTTCTAGGCAAACTTGAACCTCAACTTGGGTCGCTTCTTTTGCATTTCTTTTCCTGAATAAAGTCCTCAAAGCGGACATGTCCAAACTTGTATGTTATCTCATGGGTCCAAGAATTTTGTAGGTCTTTAATTGTAGTAGTAGCAATTTCTACCAGAAAACAAAAGTGGAATAACAACAGGGAGAGTCTCTAGTTTATGTCAACATTTTGTCAGATAGAATAATGCAAACAGAAAGAAAAAGAGAAAGAAATCAATTCCCTACAAGATAATTTTGAAAGAAAAAACAATAGAAGACCACTCTTCTGGTTCATTGATCTTAATCGAGCCCATTATTTCTCATTTACTGGCCCATTGCATTATACCCTAGGGTCCAAACTACAAACATTGCTAGAATGTTATGAATCTTCACTACTTGTCTCACATAAAGAGTGCTCTAGCTGCCATTGACACTGAATAATTGGAGATTCATTAATTCTCTGGGTCCTAATGGTCTAGACTGGAGAGAATAGGTGGCTTTAAGTGGGGGAAGAGAGGAGCAATAAATTTATATCAACAATTTCAAGAACAAAAGGGAATAACCTGGCAATAACTAAATAAATGATTGAGTATTTTCTCATCCCTATATATCCCAACTCTCTACCATAAAACACAGAGAAAGATACCAAATTAACTGAAGAAAAAATAACAAAATAAGAGAGTCTAAGATGGAGCCAAACCAGTGGAGCCAAGGCAGGAACTTGCCTGACCTCTCCCAAATTTCCCTCCAAAGAAATTTAAAATAATGCTTTGCAATGAATTCTGGAGTGGAAGAACCAATAAAATGATGGGATGGGATGGGATGAAACAATTTTCCAATCCAGAAAATCTCAGGATTTTGTCAGAAAAGGTCTTTTTATTAGGGTAGTGGTGGTCAGAGTAGGAAACCCCCATAGAGTAAGGGCATCAGCAGTAGGCCTTGGAGTCAGCTCATTATCTTCAACCACAGCAGCTTCCAGAGCTCTCAATCCTCAACAGTAAGGGAGTCAGACAACTGATCAAGGGGAGATTACATGGAACCCTTTTGTTGGTATTGGATGCAGGACTTTTGTATTGTTCATGCATGGTTCTGGGTGATAGTCCCACAGTGAAGAGGATCAGAGACCTTGTTTATAGTTCTAGTATAGAAAAGTGGTTTCTCATAGGCCAGAAGAGCAGCAACCACCCTCTCCTTATGTCATACCACCTTAAAAGAACTGAAAATTTACAGATTCCCAGAATTAATTCTGAAAACACTCACATGAAAAATTTAAATCTTGGGACAATGTCCACTCTACTCTGGGAGCCAAGTCCAAATTTAACATGAAGTTAGAAATCAAGAAATAGGCTGAGAAAATGAAAGGAGGAGGAAGAGGAGGAGGAGGAAGAGGAGAATGAGTAGGACAAGAAGAAACAAATGAACCCTATAATAGAAAGTTACTATGGTGACAAGGAAGATCAAAACACAAATGCAAAAGAAAATAAATCCAAAAGAGCTTTATATTCAGTCTCAAAATAAAATGTGAAATGGTTTGAAGTAGAAAAAGAATTCCTGGAAAAGCTTAAAAAAGATTTGTAAAAAATGAGAATGATGTGAGAAAATCATGAAAAAAGTGAATAGTGCAAAACAACAGATTTTTATTTTGCCTATAAAGGGAAAGACTGAGAAAGACAAGATTCTAAATATGATTAATTTATTATAAGTCTGACATTTGTAATAGATCAGTGGTCATCTGACCTCCCTGTTAGATAAGAGACAAATTATTCATAGAGGTTATTTGATAGAAAAAAGAAGTGCTAATAGAATAGGCAGAGCCATTTCTGGTAAGTTTAATATACTTCATTAAAATATTAATTTAAGAGGATGTGATATACAAACTCAAAATAACAGAGAAGTTAAGGATTGACAAATTCATTAAACAAAATCTTTTTAGACCATGGTTTAAAATATGTAACAGTAAGAGATTGGTATTTTTTTAAAATAAGCAATGCCAGTGTCCTTGTGGTTTTGTGATTACAAAAATAAGTAAAATAAGTAAAAAAGTAAGGCAAAAGCTGCTAAAAAGAGATATTTAAATACATGATTTCTAATTTAAACTCTTTCAGATCATAATATATATTCTTTCAAAGATGTTCTATAACTAAATAATTAACTCAAATGGTTAGTCATGTGTTGCTGCTGGAAATAACTTAATTTTAAAGAAAATACATAGGTTTTTTTTTTACTAAGCTGATATCCTTAACAGTTAGGACTAAACCTCATTAAAACAAATAATTTTAAAAAGTAATGAATTTCAACTATTCCTAAGATTTATTTATTTCAATAATTTGATTAAGGGGACACAAAAATCCTGAAGAAAATAACAACTTAAAAAACAGAAGAGGTCAAATGATAAAGAAGCATAAAAATCCATTAAACAGAAGAACTTTTTTTTAATTTTTATTTAGAATATTTTTCCATGATTACATGATTCATAATTCCCCTCTTCCCCCACTCTTTCCTCCCCATCCCAAAGCAGTTGCACTGGGTTATAAATGTAGCATTGTTCAAAAACTATTTTCATGTTATTCATATTTGCAGTACAGTGATCCTTTAACATCAAAACCTTAAACACATCCCTATCACACTATGTGATTGATCATATGTTTTTCTTATGAATTTCTAGTTCCAAAATATTTTCTGTGGATGTTGATAGTGTTCTTTCCCCTAAGTTCCTCTGTATTGTCCTGAGTCATTGCATTGCTACTGGTAGAAAAGTCCATTACATTTGATTGTGCCACAAAGTATCAGTCTCTGTGTACAATGTTCTCCTGGTTCTGCTTCTTTCGCTACACATCCATTCCTGGAAGTCATTCCAATTCACATGAAATTCCTTCATTTCTTTATTCCTTTCAGCTCAGTAATATTCCATCACCAACATATACCACAATTTATTCAGCCATTCCCCAATCGATGGACACCCCCTCATTTTCTAATTTTTTTTTTGCCACCACAAAGAGCATGGCTATGAATATTTTTGTACACATATTTTCCCTATTATCTCTTTGGGGTACAAACCCATCAGTGGTATTGCTGGGTCAAAGGGTAGGTATTCATTTAAAGGCCTTTGCACATACTTCCAAATTGCCCTCCAGAATGGTTGGACCAATTCACAACTCCACCAGAAGTGTATTAGTGTCCTGATTTTGCCACATCCCCTCCAACATTTATCACTTTACTTTGCTTTCATATTGGCCAATCTGCTAGATGTAAGATGGTACCTCAGAGTTGTTTTAATTTACATTTCTCTAATCAGGAGGGTTTTAGGACATTTTTTCAAGATGGTTTTGGTGGGAAGAACTTCTTAAAAAGCAGAACTAATCAAATAGAAAAGGAATTGGCTCCAAGAGGGATAACATATCTAATTGGGTAAAGAAACCTATTATTATATAGGATAGTTGGAGGGGAAGGGGATAAGAAATGTGGGAAGGTCTGATAGGACAGATTGTGGGATGTTGTGGTCAGAAGCAAAATACTTTTAAGGAAGGACAGTGAAAGGCGAGAGAGTATGATAAATGGGGCAACACAGGATGTAGAGAAATACATTTTAGCAATCATAAATGAAAAAATTTTATGGCACATTCCTCTGATAAAAGACTAATTTCTCAAATATATAGAGAACTGAGTCAGATCTATAAAAATGCAAGACTATTTTCTTGTAAAAATTTTTTTCACATTCATTTATCATTTTCAATGTAAAAATACGAAGAAGCAATTTTTATTTATTTATTTTTTAAAACCCTTACCTTCCATCTTGGAGTCAATACTTTGTATTGGCTCCAAGGCAGAAGAGTTGTAAGGATAGGCAATGGGGGTCAAGTGACTTGCCCAGGGTCACACAGCTGGGAAGTGTCTGAGGCCAGATTTGAACCTACCACCTCCCGTCTCTAGGCCTGGTTCTCAATCTACTGAGCTACCCAGCTGCCCCCAAGAAGCAATTTTAAAATTAAGAAACCAAAATTCTCTGTAATCATATAAAATCCTCTAATTACTATTTATTAAAGAAATGCAAATTAAAACAACTAAGAGAAATACCTCATGCCTATCAGATTGGCTAATATGACAGAAAAAGGAAATGACAAATATTGAAGAGGAGGTGAGAAAATTAGGACACTAAAGCAGTGTTGATGAAAATGTGAAGTAATTCAACCATCCTGGAGAGCAATCTAAAACTATGTCCAAAGGGTTTATAAAATCATGCATACCTTTTGACCGAGCTATAATACTATGAGGTCTCTATCCAAAGAGATTTTTGAAAGAACAAAGAACTTTTATCTACAAAAGTATATATAGCAACTCTTTTTGTAGTAGCAAAGAATTAGAAATTTAGAGGATGCCCATCAGTTGAGGGAATGACTAAACAAGTTGTGGCATATGATTGTTACAGAATACTATTGTACAATAAGGAATGATGAGCAAGATGCTTTCAGAAAACAAACAAATAGGAAAATCTTACATGAACTGATGCTAAATGAATGAGCAGAACAGTATGCACAATAACAGCAATATTGTAGTATTATCAATTACAAATGACAACTATTCTCAGTAATGCAGTGATCCAAGACAATTCTGAAGGCCTTATGAAGAAAAAAGGCTATCCACCTCCAGAAAAAGGACTGATAGAATCTAAATGCAGATAGAAGTAGTACTTATATTTTATTTTTTCCCTTTGCTTTTTGTTATTGTTTGTTTTTCAGTTTTTTGGTCTGTGTTTTCTTTCACAACATGACTAATAATCACTATGGAAATATGTTTTGCATCACTACGTTGACAACACATGTATAATATATCAAACACTTTGCTTTCTCAATGAGGGTGATAAGGAGAAAGATAAAAAGAATTCAATTTTTAAAAATGGATGTTAACATTATTTTTACATTTAATTGGAAAAAGAAAATATAAAAAATAAAAACAAAAGAATAGAGACTGGTAAGATGGGCAACAGTTAATTTTTATTCTTGTTCAGTTGTTTTAATTATGTCTGACACTTTATGACCCTATTTGGTGTTTTCTTGCTAATGATACTGAAATGGTTTGCCATTTCTTTTTCCAGATCTTTTTACAGATGAGGAACTGGAGGCAAACAGGATTAAGTGCCTTTCCTAGACTCATATAGTTAGAAGTGTTAGATTTTAACTCAGGACAATGAATCTCTAGGCCTAGCACTTCATCCACTGTGTCATATAGTTGCCAAAGAGTTCATATCTCTATCATTTCACACTTGTAAGAAATTAAGGAATACTCCAATCTAATTAAAGGAATAATGATATAAAGAAAAGAGGGGAGAGGAAAATTTTAATCAGTAGCAAGATATCACATAAAAAGAACCACAGTATGTGAAAGGGAAAAAAATGAACAAATATATAGGGAAAGCATTACAATGCATAAAAACTAGAGTGAAAAACCTCAACTTGAAAATTACTAAGGAAAAGGAAAGTGCTTCAACAAATTCTATCATTCCAAGTAATTTTACATAAATTAGAGTAATTGTCCTCAGAATGGTTCAGAAGAGAAATAAAAGAACATACAAAAAGAGATGATAAAGCAAATCATATAAGGATTTAGAACTCTCAAAATTACATATGCACACACAAATGCCAATAAACGTGTGTGTATTCAAGAGAATTGAAAATTTAAGTAAAATTTGGAGAATTTTCTAAGATGGTAGATTTTTTAAAAGGAGAATAGAAAATCTGGAACTCAAAAATGCAGAAGTGAAAGAAAAATAGACTAAATAAAATAAAAATAATACAGATTTAAATTTAATAAGCTCTCTACAAGTCTAGGAAATTGAGCCAAATAAATTAATAACTAGTTCTTCCCAAAATTGAAATGAAATGTAAAACTTATTATCATAATTAAGAAGTCACAAAGTATAATAAAATTGCCCATACAAAGGGGAAAGTATAATTAATTGAAATCCATAAGATAAAAACAGAAAAATTTTATGGTTAACTCAAGATTCACAAGCTAGCAGTTATCCTTTAATACTTTGTCTGTCTCTGTCTCTGTCTAGCTATCGTTTACTATATCTAACTTGTTGCCAAAGCCTGGCAATTTTAACATATGTGTCTATTTCTTTGAACACTGCTACCACTCTACTGCAAGCCCTTACCACCTCATGACATCATTATTGCAATAGCCTACTGGTGAGTCTGCTGCCTCAAGTCTTTATTCTAATCCATCTTCCATTCAACTACCTAAGTGATTTTCCTTAAATACAGATCTGTCCACAACTCTCCCTTACTTAATAAGCTCCATTGGATCCTTATTATGTCTTGCTCTGTTTGGCAAAGGCCTTCATAACATAGCCCTCATATCTTTCCATTCTTCTTATCACCTTACACACCTATGTGTGTTTTTCAATCCAGTAACATTGTCCTCTTGACTATTCCACAAATAAGATGCTCCATATCTCAAATCCGGGCAGTTTCTTCTGACTGTCCCTCATATTTGGAATGCACTTCCTGTGTCTTGACTGCTGGCCCTCCTAGTCCCAATTAAAATCCCAACTTCCAGAGGAAATCTTTCCCAAATTCTAGTGCTCTCCCTCCATTAATTATTCCATGTGCATCTTCTACATAGGTAACTTTTTCTATATTTATTTGCACATTGTCTCCCCCATAAGACTGTATGTTCATTGAGGGTAGGGATTATCTTTTGCGTCTTTTTGTATCCCAGAACTCTTAGGCAGTGCCTGCCACTTAGTAGTTGCTTGATAAGAGTTTATTGATTACTTGATTGATATGCTATGGAATTGAGATTTAAGAAAAAAATGAATATTAGGACCTTGGAGAAACACAGAAGACTCATGGAACCTGAAGCAATGAATGAAATGAATCTGGAAAGGCAATTCCTTTGAAAACAGAAATGGAAGGAGCGAATTACCAAGTCAGTAAAACTCAGACCAAATGTAATTTTCAAGTTTAATAGGCCTGAGTGCAGACTATGTTCTTTCTCTTCATAGATGTATGGTGTTCTATCAATGTAGACTCTTATGAATACTGGTAGTCACAGGTACTCTATTATATGGTTTTTCTTAGTTGCTTTTAATAAGAGAAAGTAATATAAATAGAGAATTATTAGGAACTAATTTAGATGTAAATGCAAAATTCTTTATTTCATTTTGAAATGCCCATTTTATGATTATTTTAAAGGTGAACATTTTTGTAAGTAATCATCTATAACTTGTTGTCTTTTAGGGATTGTTTGAGCTGATTCTTTGAAAATTTAGAGAAAGGTACCATCCTTTAATATGCCATTGGTCTTGAATATTTGTATCTTTTCCTTATAAATGATAAGCTTATCTTCCATATTTATTACAAGAATATTTTATAATCTAAAACTTATCTTTATAACTTGATATTATTATTTTTTGAAGAATATTTTAATTATTTTTGTAGTCAAACCCATGTGTTTGCTCTCTAATAATTTTTTCAGTTTGTTTAGTTTAATTAAAAATTAGTTTTTCCTTACAATGAAGACAAATGCAGTTTTTAACTTTCTGTTAACTTAAAATAGTTTTTATAATGTTTATAATTTGTATTCTTGTCTCTAATTAACTGATCAAATAGGAATTTATTGGGTGAGATGACATTGTTAGACAGTTCTCTTGACAACACTTATTTAATAATTTTTTTAAATAATATTTTTGGGATTATCATTTTAAAAAGATTTTAGTAGAGTTCAAGTTCCACATATTTTAAATTTTATTTAAAAAGAATCCTTATTCTTTGAAACTTTGTTAATAAAGACAATACTGCATCAACATTTTTCTCACAATTGAAAACACTACTTTGAAAAAAGATGAATCCTGAAGGTTTTCTTGGTTGCTTGAATACTCGGACAGTCATGGCATACTGAAGGATGGAGTTATGCTTCTGAATTCTAAAATGGTAAATTCTGGCCTGGTCTCAGCCAAGAGAGATGTATCCCCAGATCTCAGAGGGGGATTACAGCTACTGACCTTACCAAAGAATTACACATGAACAATTTTCTGTAGTGGAAAGGTCAGCCATCTTGTCCTGTTATCTGATTCCGAAATTTAGACTGTTTGCAAGTAGTAACTGCTGTTGTGAGAGTGCAGAAGCAATCTGGCTAAAAATAATCTCATTTATTAAATGTTTTCTAACTCTTATTTGTTCTTAAATAACCATGAAAAAGAATTTAAAACTCTCTTCCTTTATTTTAAATTAATCAATCAAGAATTTTAAGTACCTCACCTTTCACACTTAGTTAGTTAGAGTCTTTTACCTGAAAAAGTTCACACCTCCAAAGACCACAAGCAACCTTCCTGGGCAATTCCAGGCAAATTGGGAGGCTCTGATTGTTTCCTGTGAAGTGATAGAGAGACAGGAAGTGATGTGGAGAAACTACTTACAAAAATCCAGCCCAAAGATTCCCAAGGAGGCATTTTAGGAGGAATTTGCATAAAGAGAAGGGTTTTTTTTTTTGTTTGTTTGTTTGTTTTTTTGTGATTCATTCTGCTCTGCACTTTATGAACATATATTTGGCATTACTGAGTTGGGCTGAAGAAGCATTCTCTGTCGCATAGATTCCGTGTTATGACTTAGGCTGAAGGAAGAAGGTTATGCTGGTGAGAGGTTATGGTGGTTGAAGAGGCTACTGAACTTCCACATGGTGATCAGAACTTTGTTGGGGAGCTTGCTGAATTTATTTGGATAGGAGCTTTAGGGTAGTAGGCTAGGAAATATTTTCTACTTCTCATATACATTTTCTTCCTTTTACTGTATTTATATTAAATTAAATTATTAAGAGCTACTAACAGCCTACTGACTCATATAACTTTTATAAATGTCAACCACAACAATTTTTTAACCATTATCATATTTGTGAAACCAAATTTTTAATTATTATATAACTGAACATCTTTTGAATGAGTTTTATTCAAGGGAAGGGGATAATTATTTATGCAAATATAAACCTAAATTAATTGACAGGGGGAAATTGTATTTATTGCTTGTATTTTAGTTCCTGATTTTATTTGATGATCTCTGGTATCTCTCCAGAATCTATAATTTAGATCAAATTATTAACTTTCACCTTACTTTCTGCCCCAAAGAACTTTCTTTTTAGACTGACAGAACATGAAAGACAGAAACATAGATGTGAAAAGTTTTTAAAGGGCTTAGAGATAATTTAGTTTTAGTCTTATTTTACCAACATGAAAACTGAGGCTTAAAGAGATTAAGCATTTTCCCCAAAAGTCACTTATCTAGGCTGGGGCAAGAAAAGTCCTAACTCCAGTTCCAATCCTGTTTGTTTTGCTACTTTTCCTCAGGACGAAAACATCATTGAAAGACTGGGTGGCTTAATGATAAGAGTGGTGGAGGACAGAGAGAGAGAGAGAGAGAGAGAGAGAGAGAGAGAGAGAGAGAGAGAGAAAAGCAGGGAGGAAGGGAGGGACAGAGAGGGAGAGGGAGAGATAAAACCTTCTTCTAAAATAGAACATCATTTATGTGAGTATGGGAAAATCACAATCTCTCTTGGTTATCTGTAACATAGGGATAGACAGACATAATTATTATGGTTAGGAAAGTATCCTACAAACTGTAAAGAAGTATATTAATATGAGTTATTATTCTATATATGATATGAACATTTTCCTCTTTACTTACAACAATCTTAGACAAACTTCTCAAATAAAGATTTATGAATGAACGAATTGCTATATGTATGCATATGTGTTTATTTGTATATTTCTCTTTAAAGAGAAGAAAAAAACTATTATAATCAAAGTACATATTAGATAAATGTCATCAGCACCATTTTAAATATTAGACATTTTCCTAAGGACTGCTAAGTACTTGAGCTCCAAAGAAAAGCAAAATAGAATCCCAAACAAGGAGTTCATAGTCCAAGATAAAAAATAACTGACTTTGTTTGAAGGAACTAAAATATAGCAGTAGTAAGTTCCTACAACAAATGAAAATGGAAGATATAAGAGTTAGAACTAAATGGATGATCGTCTTTGAGCATTCTTTAGAGGCAAATGGAAGAATTTGTGGAATTTATTCCATTTCACATCCCAATGCAGCTACAATTTTAATATCATTTTGAAATTTTCTCTTCACTTTGCCTAATTCATGATTTCCATAAGTGAAAAGGGATCATTACAAAGAGAAATATAGCTTAGATCCCAATAATTAGTTATACAGTGTGAAGAGGTAAAGAAATTCTGACATTTTTGCTAAGATGCCCTTAACAAAATCAGCATTTATCTTAATTCTTAGTGACTTCAATGTCAAGCTAGATATAAGATAGGATGATAAAAAGAAAGTGAAAAACAAAGAGTTCAGAATTAAAAAATTGAGATGGCCAAATAGCTCTTATATTACCTAGAAATATTTAGCCTATATTGATCATGGATAATTTATTTAAGTAGAAAATTATAATAATGACATTAACAGCATCAACAGTAGCAACAACAAAAATAATGATAATGCTAATAATGCCTAGCTTTTATATTGTACTTTTTTAAAATCACATTTTCTTCTTCAAACAACCTTGGGAGAAAGATGCTATTATCCCCATTTTACAGATGAGGAAGACAGAGGTTCAATGACTTTGTCAGGAATACATAGATAGGAAATGTCTGCGATAGCATTTGAACTCATTTTGTTTTAACTTCAGATACTAACCTGAGATGCTTATTAGCTGTGTGACCCTGGGCAAATTATTTAACTCTTTTTGCTTGTTTTCTCATCTATAAAATGAAATGGAGAAAGAAATGGCAAGCCATATCAGTATCTTTGCCAAGAATACCACTAATAGGGTCATAAAGAGTCAGACACAATAGAAACAACTGAACAATAACTTCCTAACTTCATGTCCAGAACTCAAATCACTATGATCCCATATCATTCATTTGTGAGCATCCAACAATATCACTACAGAATGAAATAGTTAAGAAACAGGAAGTGACTGGTGAGGGAGAATGAGAAGTGGAAGATAATTCCAGGGTTATAAAACTGAGATTCAAAGGATGGTGGTGTTTTTGACAGAATCAGTGAGAAAAGATGTAGAAAGAAAAATAAATTCAGTTTTAGACATGTTGAGTTTAAGATGTCTCCAGAATATCCACTTTGAAATGTCTAATTGAATCAACTCTTTGTGTGCAGTCAGGCTTTCAACTTGCTGTAACAAAGATACCAAATTAGAAGAAAGTAGGAAGATGAGACTAAAATTCAGTGTGTAGTGCTAACAGCTGTATCTTATCTTTTCAAGCAAGATATTGATATAAAAAACAAAAGGAAAATAAAATATACCTTAGAAAAAATACAGATGAATAATGAGCTACCCTGCCCCCAGTGAATATGAAGGAGGCAAGTTAGACTACCTTGAGAGAATTAAACCATGTAACCAAAGACTCAAGCTACTTCTTGAAATAAAAATCTATTTTTTTCCTCTAATATTCTTCTAATGATGTAATATGTGAATGCAAATCTGAGAGCATTACATACTCCAGAGAAAATTTTGGGAGACCTAAAGTACAATATATATATATATATATATGGAAATATAATTTGTGTACAGGAAGTAGTGTGAAAGGTATTATCTGTGAGATGTATGATCATAAAAGGAGGTGAGTCAGTGAAACAGAGAGTGTAAGTGGTAACACATGGACAGTCTGATCGCTAAAATGAATTTTTGTATTAAAATCTACGTAGAATGGCCTCCAAAGTGTTGGTAAATCTTCTTGGGAAAATGTATCAGGTAACAGAAGAATTTAAGATAAAATGAGAGATAGAAAGGATGATGGAAAGTAACAGATAATTCTGATTCCATGAAATTTTTTAAAAAACCAATAACTTTTACACAGACAAAACTAATGTAGCCAAAATTAAAAGGGAAACAGAAAACTGGGGAAAGGATTCACAGGGATTTTCTCTAATAAAGGCTAATAGAGGAAACTGAGACAAATTTATAAAAACAAGAACCACATTCCAGTCAAAAAATGGTCAAAAGACATCAAAAAGCAGTTTTGAGAAAAGGAAGTCAAAGCTTTTTAACATCACATGAAAATGCCCTATTTCACTGCTGATTAAAGAAATACAAATTAAACAACTCTAGTCTTACACCTGTCAGATTTTCTAGCATGACAGAAAAGGAATATGACAAAAGCTAAAAAGGATGGCGAAAAATGGGGGCACTAATGCACTATTGGTGCAATTGGGAAGTAGTTCAACCATTCTGGTGAACAATTTGGAGAATTACATCCAAAGAGATATGACATTGTTCATAGATGTTGACTCAGCAATATTACTACTATGTTTGTATCCTAAAGAGAGCAAAGAAAAGGGAAAAGGACATATATGTATAAAAAAGGTTTATAGTGGCTCTTTTATTTGGTGGAAAAATTAAAAATCAATGGGATGCCCATCAGATGGGAAAGGCTGAACAAAACTGTGGTATATAATTGTGATAGAATACTATTATGTTATAAGAAATGATGAGCAGGATGCTTTCAGACAAACCTAGGAAGACATTACGAACTCATGTGAAGTGAAGTGAGCAGAACCAGAACATTATTCACAATAATAGCAATATTCTGGGATTATAAATTGTGAAAGAATTGGCCACTTTAGTGGCCTAATATAATTATATAGACAAAAATAAAAATATATAAAGAAAAATGCTATTTGCCTCCAGAGAGAAAACCGACAAACTCTGAATGCACATTGAAGAATACTTTTTTAAACTTATATTTTTGTTTCTGTTTTCTTCTGCAACATGACTAAAATGTAAATATATTGTGCATGACCATATTTATAATCAATATGAAATTGCTTGTCTTCTCAAAGAGACGGGAGGGACAAGAAGGAAGGGAAGAAATTGGAATGAAAAAAAAATTTAATGTTAAAATTTTTATAGAATAGAAATAATAATTATAATAATACAATGTAATATACAAATATTGATAAAATATTTTACTTATAAATATAAATATAAATAATATAAATGTTTAATGAAATAAATAAAATATATTAAAATTTTTAAAAGATGCATTGAAGATAAGGATTTCAAAGAATGAAAAGCACAGATGGTCTGTGACATGCACATTAGAAGAAAGGTCCACAGAGGTCAGATTAGTAATCCCTTGAGGGACTGAGATTATAAACCTGTTTGTTGTTATTAAGTTACTTTGTGTCTCCATTTGAGGTTTCCTTGGCAAAGAAATGGAATGATTTACCCTTTCCTTCTCTAGCTCATTTTACAGATGACAAACTAAGGGAAATAAGGTTAAGTGAGTAGTCCTGGGTACATTGCTAGTGTCTATGGCTAAATTTGAACCTGGGTGTTTCTGATTCTAGGACTGGCACTCTATTCACTGCCCCACTTGGTTTCCAGCACCTATAAACCTATAAGTACATGCCTATGAGTCATTCAGAGATTTGTCTGTATATGCATATAGGTATATACAGATACACACACTATATATATATATGAGAGAGAGAGAGAGGGAAAGAGAGAGTTATATAATTTTATTACTATCTCTGATTTATTATGCCAGGATTACATACTTTATATTAGTAGAAAAGGGTAGATAGCTCAGCTAGCCCAGGGGCAAAGAAACAGCTAGAATTAATATCATCCTAAAATGCATATTAACTTTGTGCCTTATAATTATAGAGAAACAGGGCTTCCATTGCTATATTTTGAAACAAATACTCATAACACTTAAATTATCCTTCCTTAAGGGAGGAAAAATAGAATAGTACACATGGGCTATGGTTCAATATCCCTGGATCTCTATTTGTGTACTTTTAACATGTAGAGTATACTAAGATGCTTAACTATCCTCTTTTTCCTGTCCCACTCTCCTTTAGGGGAACTTCCCTGGACATAATTTAACATTTTAATGATGGCAAAGCATTGCCATTTATTCACTATGAAAATGGACTATAGGAATGAATGGCTGTTTTTTATCCTCTGCCTACTTGAGATGAGATCTCTAAAATGGATAGAGAGAGATAAGTCCAGTGACACAGAGGCATTGTAAAAGTGAAATTTGTGAGATGCTATCTAAAAAGATATATATTTTCTATGGACACGTGGAAATTGTCAAACTACATTTCCCGTGGTCCAATGGGTTTCCGTTTCTGGTTCTTTGGGCATAGGGACGCCTACATCTCCACACAGAGAAGAGTTTAAATCTCCTGGGTTAGGGGGGAGTGGCCTCTTGGCCAGCAGACTCGGGAGGAGACAGGAGACAATAATGGCGAGGGTGGCGGTTTTGAATTCTTATAAGCTCGTGGTCTAATAACTTTATCTATCAGCATGGCTTTAATTAAAATACTAATTTATATTATTATAGCAGCCTTTATCATTTTTTATCGTAATAATTTTGGCAACCTTACGAAGTTTGGAAATCGAATTCTCAATTTTCTAGATAGTCTAAGAGAAAGCCATGTGGCTCTGGGACCCAGAGTCTCAGAAGCGATCTTTTTCCTCGCCCAGTCCTCTCCCGATTTTCCCCAGCCTAGAGGCTGTTTTACTGGGAAGAGAGACAATGGCTTTAATGGCTGTTGGGCTATGAATTATTTTTCTCAGTGCCCCGGGCCTGGTGGCCCTTGGAGACGCTAAAATGCCGCTGCCCAGCCAGTGTGCCTCTGCCAAGACCTGAGCTCCATTCCTGCCGTGCCAAAAGCCTGCAAGCCTCCCAGTGCCTGTGATCTCCTATCCTGACTCGCTGGTGCTGCT